>NW_026061131.1:0-185239 GCF_929443795.1 Astur gentilis | reverse complement strand
ACGAGTGTGTTTGGACAAAAAGTTCTAAGCAGTGGACTCCTTTAAACTCTTCATCAGTGCAAACAAACATTTCTCCATGGTACCAGCATGAGCTGTGTGTTGTGTTGCTCAGACAACATGAGTAAATGCAGTAAAAGCGGACCTTCTTTTTAGCTCATGCTTTGGGATATGAGACAAGCACAGAAAAAAGGCATCAAAACGCTTGTCTGAGTTTCAGGCCAGGTGGGGTGACTTCCTCAGATTTGCGCTGTTACCCGAACCGATGCTTGTCTTGTAGGTTACATCCAGTGGCACTGTGTTTGAATGTTGTGGCAAATGTAAATCATGTCAACAACTTTGACAAATACCCAATGCAAACATTCCCACTGAGCTACAACACTAAATTTCCCGTTAGTTTACAGCCAGGCTAACCACCTCAATGTGCTAAAGGAAGGTATGAAGATTGAGGCAGCTCATGTGAAGAGAAAGCACCTCCACCATTTTTTGCCTGCAGAAACCTTACCGAAAAGAAAGAAGGTATATTAAAAATTGGGCTCTTCTGGCAATATTTTTTTTTTTCCTTTAATAATTACTTGAAGACTTCATTATTTTGATGTTGTTGTTTCAGCAAAGCATGCCAGGTACTAGTCAAAATGCTGGTGGGCTTCAGCGCAAAAGGACTTCTTCAGATGGAAGCTGTTTGGACAGTTCCAGAGACACGGGCTCCAGAACACCGGAAAATTCCTCTTCATCACATAAGATTGCTAAAGTGGACACCTCTCCAGCCGAGAGAGAAAGGTTAGCACCATAACCTTAAAGCTGTGAAGAAGCTGCTTTTTAACTGACTCGCGATGGGAATGAGGTCTGGGATTTCTTGTTTGAATCTGTGTTGTTCATAAGCACGTGGAGGGCTCTAATGGCTTCAGGAAGAAAGCTGTCATCTCCTTTGGGCACGTGGGGGGAGGCAGGTTAAAGAAATCCTTGAAAAAATGAATTTAATATCCATGAAGACATGTCGGAAGAAAGGAGAAGTGGATACCGGAGGAATTATTTGGTCTTGAATGTAGATCTCCTTGGGTTAGTGTGTAACTTGAAGCCGGAGTGTTTTCCATGTAGGTAATTTTGTTCTTTCTAACAAAAAGTATGGTTAATGCCAAGCAGTATGATGTTCTAACGAAGTGCTGATCTTGATCACAGCAACACTAGAGCTGCTGCTGCCTTGGTGCAGCAGTATGAGAACTCGGGCAGTAAAAGTGTGTGTCACTTCCTGGGAGGTCTGCTTGTTCATAAGCTACTTCAGCCCAGGAGGAATATGTAATCTTGAGAGTAATAGCCCAAGAGTACCAAATGTGTAATGCCTGCTGTGTTCAGACCATTTGGTACTGGAGGAGTGGCACTAAAACTAAAATAAAATGGGATGCCCGTATGGGTAGAGCAGATCCATTCATGGAAAGCAGTACAGAGTGCTGGAGGTACTAAGCTGGAAGACAGTACAAGTACATAGAGACTGACTAAAGAAAACGCTGAAGTTTAAATTTGCGGTCTGAAGTTCAGCGGTCAAAATGAAGATCTCGTGCTAGATTGCCTGGGAGTTTGTTGTTTGGTAGAGCTGTGACAATGAGCTAAGAAGATAGACATTTGTCTTGCATGGGCTTTCTGGAAAGGAAATGTATAGTATTTTACAAACGAGCTTTTTATAACTCTAGCATCTGACTCTTACAGAAATGCTGCGCACCAGAAATCTAACGGTGCTAACAAGAGAGAGAAGCTACCTCGTGTAGCTGAGCCATCAGTGTCTAAGGGACTCTCCATTCCTGTTACTGATTCAAGTATGTATTGACGTGGTGGGTGGAATGCAGTCTTTAATTTCACGGCTGAACTCTAGAAGCGCGGTGTCTCTTACAGAAGTGGAGGCTACAGTTGCAATAAGAACATTGGGACCTCCAGTTGGTAGCACCATTCCAGGACGTAACACAGTTTCTCAACCAGGAGGACGTTTTGTCCAAGGACAGCATGAATTAAGTGGGACTGGAATTACAGATCCTAAGAACAGTGCACCTAAACGACCTTATTCAGTGACCACTGAAGGACCTCATTCACCTCCATCAGAAGAACGCCCCAAAACACTAGCAGATGGAGAAAAGGTAAGGAAGGGGGGCTAGGCCAGGGAGGGTTTGAAGTAGAATTAATTCTTGATGTACAATGCATGACATAACTGAGAAGAAATGCATATATACATCCCCAATGGATTCAGGAATCTAAATTTAAGCATAATGCTAGTTTTACTAGGATGTAGGTGTGAGAAATTGTCTTGAACGGACTGTATAGCTATTAAACAATTTTTTTTCCCTGAGATCTGGCACTAGTGACTGGTTTTGGTCTGGTGGCAGGCTCTCTAAATACTACTGTACTTGTATATTACTGCACTGACCCATTGCTCAATGAACTGGAAGCAGTTCTTCATTCAGAAAAAACCCAAATCTCAAAAGGAAGAGGACATGAATGTTATAAATGTAGACGTATGAGCTAATCTTGTTCTGGCAGATGATTTTCGAATGCCTCTTGATAGTTTTGCTGCTTTAGAAATCAGCAGCCTACTCAACAGGTTGTCCACTGCTGAAACGACCGTGTGGAGTTGCTTGTTAAATCTGGGTTTTGTGGGAGCTTTTGATTAATGCTTGATTTGTTTTCTTGCTATACATAACTCTCCTTAAACAGCTGTTTGCGTGGCTTGACCTCTGATTTGAGGCAAAGAACAACTAGAAAAAACTCCATTTTGACACTTGTAAAGAATCAGCTTGCAGAACTGTTACCTACTATTGAATACTTCAGGTACAGATTTCAAGGTTTGGGTAGTACGACTTCTTGCGAGGCTTGAGATTCCTGTGCGGTAAGGGGAGTGTTGTCTAAATGTTGTTTTAAGAATGGCCACTAACACAGTTAATGTGTTGACTGGAAGCTGTACTCAAATATGAAGGTAACTTCAGTATAGCAATTATTTTGAGTCTGTGTATTCTGTTCTTCTAGTTAACTGGCCAGGATTCAGCATTCAAAGGCGGCGGCAGTCCAGAAGATGTCAGCAGCAGATCTACAGACAATGTAATTAGGAAGGGGTTTTACTCGGTGGGCTAACTGAAAAGCTGAATGGACTCTGCTAGTGCCTAGACTACTTCACATCAATACTCTACGCGTTTATTGATGTAAACAAAAATATGCTTTTTAGTTTAACTTCTTTCAGCCTTCATTTCCCAAATATGTTCTTGTAAGAGTTATCCCTATTAGTCTTTTTAAAAGTCTTGACTGTCACTAGCTGAAACAGCTTTGGAAAAAGCCACAAAAACCAAGCTGCCCTGTGACTTGGATTCAGAATGTAGGTAAACAGGTTAACTAGTTACTGCAACCACATTGTGGTGTCAAGTGTGTCTGAACGTGCTTGTATTCATTTGTGCTTTCCTAGTGCATGTGCATATATTGTTCTTCTCCTAAACTATTTTCCCGGTTGGCACATACACTCCTGGGCATCTATCACAATGGTGCTCAGCTTCCTCAGCTAGCAGCTGTCCCCTGCCTAACACGGCCACGCGCTACACAAGTATTGCCTCCCATGGAGGCCCATAAATAATTGTGGTATTGAAGACAACGCAGCAGAGGATGCTACCAAGGTATGGAGATGATAGACGTGTCCCATGCCGTTGTATCTGATTTTTGTCTTGAGACTGCTCCAGCATGAGACTTGAGGGCTTTTTTTGTTGTCGCTGGGTAGGAAAGCTAAACTCGGAACACACAGCTGAAGATGTACTTAAACATTGCAATAGCCAAGGCTGTTGTGGCACTGCTACCCACCTGCAAGGGAGAGTCTTGAAAGGAATTGGCATGCAGAGAGTGTTTTCAGATAAACCCTGAAAGCTGTTCTACGTGGTTACATGAAAACTTGTAGTAGTCTGAAGTTCCGGTTCTGTAAACTGGTAACACTGCTTACCCAGTTAAGTGCATGAGGGTTTTTTGAGGGGTGGGGAGAAATTCTGATCCCATGAAACAAATGTTGTGCTCTCTCTCTATTGTAACTTCTTTATAACTTGGTGTTTTTGTAAATGAAGTTGTATGTTTTTCCAGAGAATTTTCGTATGTACTGTAAAATACTGTCTTCCAAAAAGATTTTTTTAAAATTATTATTATTTTTTTTTAATGCACGTGGGATCTGCTTAAAAACCTCAAACAAGTAAACCAAATGTAAGGCGGGCAGGGCAGTGCCAGAAAAAGTATGTTCTACAAAGTGATGATGTCATGGTAGAGTAAATTTGAGGAGACTAGGAACACTGCTTTCCTGCTTCTAGTATTTCCAGGTTTTGAATTAACACCCTCTGAATAGTGCAGCTTGCAAACTGCGCTGACAGCTGAAGTCCCATTTTGCTGTGCGGACAACAGATACCCCTGACTTCTTTTAAAATTAGTTGCTTGGCTTAAACCGCAATTCTGAGCTCTGATCATTTTAAGCATCCACCTCAAACCCTAGTGACAAGACCGAAGGGGCATGTAGCTACCTTGCACGGTCTTCATTCTCCAGCATTCCCCCTACTGCTGGTATTCCAAACTTGTGGAGAAAGCATGACCATGACCGTATACTTACCTTTTTTCCTTATTACCTCTGGTTTCCAGCTTGCTTCAAGTGCAATTCATCTCTTAGAAAATGTGCCTTAGTGGGTTTGAGAGGTCTTATTCCTCCTTATCCCCTCGAAAAAACCCCAAAACTTAAGAGTGCAAGGCTTACGTTTACTCACAGGTTAAAATTAAGAAAGAGAACCTATGTTACTTCAGTGGCTTTTAGCAGAGCTACACCCTGAGTTTATAAAATGGTTACCTTGGTTTTGTGACCTGGGTTAAAACCATGGTCTTTCAATACTGTCAAGTCTGTGTACTAGTTACAGTAGGTATACAACTTCAGCACTTGTGTAAATAAAACTCCATCGTTAATTTGAAGGAATTAAAGCTGAAGTAGGTGATAAGATAAACGGCAAAGCAACTATGAAAAGTGTTTTGTAATGGTCTACAAGCCTGTAATATTACCATGCTTTTAAACAAATTCTTCCACTTGATCTGTTAAAGGCTGTTGTGCCCTTAACCTCTAGTCAGCACATGCATTTCTGCAGCTGGTCTCAAACTAACCTAGCTAATTGATATCAAAGTATATGCCTGTACATGGATTTATTTTTTTTAACTCTTGCTTTGCAGAATTATCTTCTAATTGTGCTTTGTTGTTGTTGTTGTTGTTTTTCCCCCCCTCACTCTTAGGGTGTTAAGAAGAAGTTTAGGAAGAAGTCAGGTTACTAGTTTCCTGGACTTGATCCAGCATGGGTCAGATTACACGCTTTATTTTAATGTACCCTGACTCAGCGCTTGGCCGCGTGCAGAGAGATGTTGCTGTTCTGGAGTTTCCCTGGCTATTGCAGAGGTTGGATGCTGCCCCAGCACTATGCAGATTAGATTACAGCTGTTTTAAATAAAGTTCAAACTGCACCAGTTCAACTGAAGTGTTTTCCTTTGTTTATGGAGCAAGTCTTCTGTCAAAGTGATTGAAAGGCAAGTTCCTCATGCATAAAGACTCCTCTCCCTACAATACTCAGAAGGAAGCAGCCCAAGCTAGAGACAGTATTGCCAAGCGTGGTTCCTGTCCTTTAGGGTGAATCCCTCCAGCAGGCTTTTCTATGCTCTGGGAAACATCTGCGGTTATAACTTTGCAGCTGCTGTTGGCTCTAGCGGTCCTGTCTGAATCTGGTCCAGCGCAGGTCACCAAGAGTCAGTGCTAGAAGCAGCGCTTCTTAGCTGTTAGCAATTGCATCATCACATCGCTTCCTGGCATAGTGTCTTATCGCTGATCATCTGGGGACAGAGGTTTTTATTCATTTGCCAGATGGAGCTGGTAGTAGGGCAAGTTCTTTCTGGAATACCTGAAGGAGAGAAAAGCTGTATGTGGCCTTCTTTCTCATTTTTGTTTTTACTGAAAAGCAAAGCAATCGGTGCTAGCTTTGCAAGATCCTCAGGGTTATCGACAAACCCCAGGTAAGTAAATGCCTAAACTAAAACAAACCCCAGTAACAAATGCATTGTTTTCTCTTGCTTCTGCCACAATACATCCCCCTAAGACCCTAAACCCAATACTGAATGTATTTAATTGTGATTGTGCTGAACACAAGATGACCAGAGCCAGAAAATACCTTGGACTTGAAGGTGAGGGAGGCTCCTTGATGCCAGACTTCCTGCAAACTTTGCTGTTTTCTGTCTGCTTTCTTAGCTGGTTGCTGTGTGTGTGGCTTGGAGGTCCAGCTGGAGGGGGTGAGGGATGCATGATCAGTCTCCTTAAAGAGGAGCAGCTCTGCGTTGAGACTGTGTACGGTTAGTAACTTTGAGCAAGACGTTCCATTGCAGGAATTAACGTCTCCTGTGGTTTTACTTGTTAGGTCTAAGCAAAGAAGTGGTTCATGTGAAGTCGCCTCCGCTTCTGCTACTGCAGTGGGTTGGTGTAACTTCTTGCTACTGCTTCTGCAACTGCAGAAACTAGAGAGAGCAAGTAATAGAGGGGTTGGGGGGTCCAGCCGCAGCCCCCTGCTTCCTGGCCAGCTCTGCTGTTGCTCTGCCTTTCGTCGAGTGCTGCGGGGCCAGGTTGGACTAAGCAGAGTCCAGTGGGGTGTTTTCCGAGAAGGAGGCGAGGGGTGGGCTGTTGAGCACTGCCTTCTGCCTCCTAGCATGCTGGTCAGCATGGACTGCCTCCCCTTCCCTGTGCCTGAGGGTTTCTTCAGCCACCATCTACCCCTGGGGTGCCCAGCTCCGAGCGTGGCTCGAGTATGACTACCTGTGGTTGGTAGTCGGTTTGTTTTGTGTTTTCAGGTTTTCTTCCTTGGAATCATGTTGTCCACAAAGAAATGTCATTATCCATCCCATTTCTAATTCAGTATCTACCGATCTAGTGTGACCCAGAGCCTGTGTGATGGAGGAGCCGCCCCAAAGGATCCTGCAGCGACCTGTTTGTCCACAATCCTTTCTCCGAGTCCACTTCTGGAACTGCAGGGGCAGTGCTTGTGTGCAGAGTCCTGGAACAGCAGCACTGCCAGGGAGCCCCAGCGCCTGCTGTGTCCAGAGCTGCTCTTTCCACCGCCACACTCTCCTCCTGAGCCCTTCTGGTGTTGTAAGGCCGGAGTGCTCCAGCAGCTTGGCCACAGTTCTCCCGTGTGGCCATCCTGTGACAGCAGGCAGGGGAAGGCACTGGGCACTGCTGGGACAGAGCTCGCCATGCTCCAGAGCAGCATTTGCGTCATGGAAGGAGACCCCCTCAGGGCAGTGCCTTAAGGCTTAGGTCTTCTTCCAAAGTTTCTCTCAAGAACATGCAGGCTCTGGCCATGTCCACCAAAAATTACCCTGTCCCGTATTTTTAAGCTGCTTTTTAAGCTCCAGACTAGCTGAACGAGAAGACATCCACTGTACATTTAATTGAGAAAGATGTACGCAAGACGCACCAGCTGGGGACTGATGCTGCCAGCAGGTTCAGCACCCCAGGGGAAGAGGAGGGCAGCCACCCTCTCTGGCTGGAAGCCTGTCGGGGCTTCAGCGTTTCAGCTTTGGTGGCCCCAGGCTGCTGCGGAGCCGTAGTCCAGTCTCTGGGGCTGCAGGGACCCATGCCAAGGGCTGTGTGGAGGGAGCTGGGTAGGGGCAGGGCTGCAGGAGGTGATTGCAGGGCTCTGACCCCAAGCAGAGTGGCTGCAGCACTCGCGTTTGACCCCCAAACCTTGCCTCATCAGTGCCTTTACGGTAGCTGGAGATCCTCATACTTACACATGAGGAGTTGCAGGCGTGATCTGTACCAGCAGTGGCTTAGGAACCCGGACCGGGGCTAAGCCCCAGCAAAAGCCTTTGCACAGAGCTGTTGCTCTGCAGCTCCCCGGCTTGCCTCCCAAAACTCCTCATCCAGCAAAACCTCCCACACTTATGCGGAGCTTTGATTCTCGGGGCTCCGCTGTTCCTCTTGCTGATGCTAATGCCCTTGGTGGCATCAGTTCCCATAATCACGGATTGCTATGTAAAATATTTATTGCAGGACTGATCCTTCTGAGATTGTTATCCTGGATGAAATGTCACAAACGACCATATGGAAGGCTCTCACTTTGAAGACAGAAACCCTTTGAATCCAGGGAGGAAAAAGGTAAAGGATTGCATGTGATCGTGACCGTGCTCCTCTGCAAGCGACGGCGCACGCCTACACTTTTCCCATGCTTTGGCCGGCAAAGCTGAGCAAACGGCCTTTCCCTGGGAACAGGCAGTGAGGACCGTGGCATGCAAACCAGCTCCTCTCTGCTGGGGTGGTCCCCCAAACAGGGCTGAATCAGCAGCAGCTGGCAGGTCTTCCACTGATGATGCTCTCCCTCTTTTTCTCTTCCCTTCGCCTTTCCCCACTCCCGCTTTTCACGTTTAGGAATCTTGACTTTGAAGGAGAGGAGTGAGAGCGTGACTCGGGGATGTGCCAACGCAGACAGAGGGAGAAAGTGCTTTGTTTCAGTTGGAGGATTCCCATTAAAGCCATGCAGATGTTTTCAGTTATCCTTGGTGTGCTTCAGGCATTCAGTATCTCTAGACCAGCAAGCTGAGGTGAATGTCACAGTCAAGGGGAGTTTGGTGGTGTTCAGTCTGTGTGTGTACGTGCGTGTGGGGGTGTGGGTTTGTAGTGGTAGAGGGACTGCTACTGCTTTATCATTCAGTGCTCTTCTTTTAATACCTAATTCCTCCTCTTTTTTTTTTCTCTTTTTTTTCAAATGTAAACTGGGAATGTCCAAAATAATTTTCTGTTATATTTGATGCATTCTCCACTTTCTTCTTGATCACAACCGGGTTTTTGGTCTGGTTTGGCGTCCTGGCTTTAATTCACTCTTATGTCTCTTACTGGTACGAGAGGGATGCCCTCTGTGGCAGGGCAGCATAGAGAGCGTCCAAGCAGTTGGCCTAAGGTGAAAGAAAAGCATTTGCTCCCTGCGCTCCAGTTTTACCTCTCTTGGTTGGTTTGGTTTGGGGTTTGTTTTTTTTGCTTTGGCTCTGCCATCAGCCTGGGAGCTGCAAAATGCAGAACTGCCACCTTCTTGTCCCCTGGCTGTAAACTGCATCTAAGGGAGCACTTCAGGTATTTGATTTTGAATACACCATATGGTCACAGGAGCAGCCAGATGAGACCTGGGGCTCTGTGTCCCTGGGCTGCTCCCTCTGTTGTTTCTCCACTTTCCTTCTGTATTGGATCTGGATGAGTTGGAGTTCCTTTACCTGACAGCAGCCCTCGTAGTGCTGTGCTCTGTACTGGTAGCTAGAAAGCTGTTGATAACACAGCAGTGTTTTGGCCATGGCAGACAGCCAGAGCACACCCACACACCCAGGCATCCTCCACGTGGAGGCCACTTCCCACCTTTGCTGGCCAACGCAACGCGCTGCCTACCTTCTTCAAGGACGTCAGCGGTTTGATGCTGACGAAGCCCATCTTGTTCTTCTGGACATGTTTCAGGAGGAAAGCATCCTTGGCCAGGTTCTCGTCAGAGAGGTGGAATTCCACCTGGGACACAACCCTCCTGGCCAGCTGCCGGTCAGGGACAGAGTAGCTGCAGTCCAAGAGATCAGCCCCCAGAACATCGCTCGCATCGCAGAAGCTCCCGGCAAAGCAGCAGGGACACGGGTGTGACTTGGTGGCCTTTGGGATGTGCAGCACTGCCCGGTCCCAGCCACAGCAGTGCAGATGGCAGAGTCTTGAGGAGCGGGGTGGCTCAGCTGCGCTCTGAAATGAAACGGAGTTTTATACTTTTAGAAGCGCGCTTGCCTTCATGCCCCCAGCATCGGTCCCTGCCACAAGTTACGCAGCACATGGCCTTGCACAATCTTGCAGCCAGAGGTGCCTCACGAACAGAGCGCAATCTCTTTGATTACCAGGATACAGGCCAGGAGAGATCTTTGGCCTCCGGTTCACGGCAGTTGTCCCGACTCCCCCAGGCCACACACTGTTCACACAGCGGGAGCGAGAGGCCTGTGTCCTTGGTACCCTTGGGGTGTCCTTGCTAGCACCGAATCCTCCAAGCACGAGGAGGGGATGTACTAACCCCATCCCTGGGATCCCGTAGAGCGCAAACAGCCCCAGCGCCCCGACACCGGATGTTGGGCAGAATCCAGTCCTTTTCTGGGAGCACGCGGCGGCGGGTACCGTCTCCTCCGGGGTGTCACGCACCCAGGGAAAGGGCCACCCCCTCCCAGGGGGATCCAGAGCTGCTGCTTTTCCCAGCAGGAGACTGAAAGACCTGACAGCACTACTGGAGCGAGGGCTGGGGGAAAGCGTGCCACCGAGCGACACCGCGTTACCTTCCTTCGTGCCCTCGAGGTCCTTTTTCCTATTTCTGCCTCGCTCTGGTCAACGCAGCGAACAGAAGCGCGGGCAACGGTCACAAACGCATTTGCCACCTGGCGCAAGGAGGCTGCGGCTGCAGCTTGGTCCCCGCTTGGCTCGGCTGAATCAACTTGTTGTTCTTCCCCCACTGGAAAAATACTGTTGAAGGCAAAGAGCATTTGCACCCGCAGACCCCAAGAGCCGCCTGTAGGCCCCGGGGGCACCCCAGCCTCCCTTAACCCTTTCCCTCCCCAGGAGGAGCTGGGGAGGCTCTTGGGGGTGGGGCGGAACACAGGAGCCCCCGCATTCCTTCCAGGGAGATGCCAAAGAGTCCTTGGCAGCCAACAGCCAGAAGGGACCATGGCACGGCCACCAACGCAGCTCCCACTGCCTGGGCCCTGGGGCCCCCCGGCACCCCAGCTTTTCCAGCGATTTGTGCTCCCCAAAACCTTCTACCCTCGAGGCAGGGACCAACCCCAACCCCTGCAGCCCAGGGATGCTCTTGGGGGGCAAGAGCAGAGGTGACCGCTGGCCATTGCTCCTGTCTCATTCTCTCCGGCTCGGCCAACCTGTGCCGCCTTCCCGCACGGGAGCAGCCCTTCCCTGCAGCCCGGGCCCCCCAGGCACCACCAGCAGGTATGGCACCCCAGTCTGCTCTGGCCCCTTCGCCATCCCCATCACACCCGTTCCCCCGGCACTTTTCGCATGGGGGTTCAGCAAGCCCCGGTGAGCATCCTTGCCCTCGCCCGGGCGGCGCGTGCCCAGTAAAGCCCATCTGCAGAGAATTCCCCAAATATTTGGGGCCACCTCTCCCCTTTCACCTCCTAGATGCCAGTCTCCTCCCCGATTTGCAACCCTGTCCCACCAGCACAGCGGCTCACCCCGTGGGGATCACCCCGGCCACAAGCTCCCCACGCCCCTGGCCCAGAGCTGGGGGATGTCGGCCATCGGGGCCGGCTTGGCGGGTGCCCCCAGAGAGTCCCCCCGGCCCAGCACGGCTCCCCCTCACCCACACAGGTCTGCAGAGGGCTCCATGTGGCTGCCTCTTCGACCCCCGGGTCTTCTGCATCCAGTGGACAACCACTGACCTGCCTCCACCGGCCAGCGCCACGCTCGGCCAAGGCGCCGCTTCTCTGCCGGGTGCTGCCCTGTGGGGTGCCGGGGGCTGCGGGGTCCCCCAGGGCCAACCATGATACCTCACACCCTACAAAAATCAGAGGAGTGGGGTGGCCGCAGACCCTCTGGAGCTGCCAGTGTCCATCCCTGGCTACCAGCACAGCGAGGGGCAGCTGGCACAGATCAACATCCCCAGCACGGCCACCCCTGTGGGGGCACCCCCGGGCGGCGATGTCCACACCAGCCCCTGCGCTGCCACCAACAACGAAGCCCTTGGGGACACTGCAGGCGACCTTGCAGTGTCCGAGGAGATGGTCCTGGAAGAGGCCCTAAGGCTCTTCGGTTGCTCCCTGGATGGAGTGGGGGTCAGCCAGGATGCTCCCAGCAGGAGCTCCGTGTCCGAGGACGCTGGTGGCACTGGCGCAGACACCCCCAACTGCGACTTCAGCTCGCTCTCGCTGCCTGAGGAGATGCTCACCCCCGACTACTGCATCCCCGAGCTCAGCGACGCCATGCTGAGCCTCAAAATACTCAACGGCGGCGGGATGGAGCCCCAGGAGCCGTGGCAGGATGCGGGGATGGACCTGCCACCATCCCCACCTGCCACGGCAGGCAAGCTGAGGAAGAGGCAGGCGCAGAGCTCCTTGCCAATGGCACCCAGCAAGCGCAGGGCTCTGGCAGCCAACGTGAGGGTGTGAGGGGGGGGTGGGGATTAGACAGGGGTGAGAGGGATGGAGATGGGGGGAGTGGGGGGGGTGGGAGAGGAGGGGTGGGGTATATGGCAGGGGGGGTGGGCGGGGGTGGCTAGGGAGGGGTTAGACCAGCTTGGATGGGACCTTTTCTCTTGGCTTTTCAATTAAAAGCTGTTTCTCCAGAACCGCTCGGTGCCTATGTGGGAGGGGGAGGGAGCACAGGGGGCACCAAGAAACAGCCCCCAAGAGGTGCAAAAGCCCCACTGAGCCCCAAATCCGAGCCAGCAAGCCACGAGGGGAACCCAGCCACCCCCAGGGCCCAGTCACCACCAGCGGGGCAGGCGATGGTGGGGGGGGGGGAACGGGAACGGGAACAACTCCCCTCTCCCCTTCCCCAGGGGAAGCAGCCCTTTGGTGGGGAAGCCAGGACAGACAGGTCCCTGCAGGACTCACGGACACGGCCCCATGCAGAAAGCAGCACAGAGCCCCTGCGACAACGACAGACCTTGTGGGCCGGGGGGGACACGGGCAAACACGACAACAAGGGCTGCAAGGCCTTCGTCTTGAACACCACCAGCGTCCCCTCCAGTGGGGACAGGGCTCGGTGCACAGCCCTTCAAAGCCTCAAGACCATCACGGCCTTCCTCGGGTCCCACTGACCTCAGCCCCCAAGAGCCCAGCTTTGCCTCACTGACACAGCAACATAACCCCAAATCACCCCAAGAATGGCGAGGGAGGGAGCTGCAGGCCAGGCAGGGACCCTCCTCCGCTTGTCTGGCTGCACCTTGGGCAGCTGCAAGACCAGGAAGGGGGGAGAAAAAAATCAGAAGGAAAATAAAAAAAAAAACCACTGCACCGGCCAGAAAGTGCCTGAAAACTTCATCCCTCTTCATTGCCCATTTGCCATGCGAGCTCCACAACCTGGGAGCAACGCAGCCAATAGAACCTTCGAGAAGCAGACTCACAGCCTGCTGCAGCTGGCCCTGCTCGAGCAGCCGAGGTGGGCTGGATGATCTCTAGAGGTCTCTTTCAGCATCCATTCTGTGCTGCTGTGACTCTGTCTCTATCATGGTTTAAGCTATAAAAATGAGAGCTATAAAAATGGAACGCTGTGTTAAGAGCACAAGGCTCTGCTAGCAACGACCTTGCTGTGGCTCCTTGCTGTGCTGAGCCCAACCGCGTTTTTAAGAGTAGATTCTTAGTGTGAGCAAAAGTGTGATTATTTTATTTTGTAATTTATGTAAATAAAGTGGGTTTGGTTTGTTTTTTTTTTTAAATAAGACTCTTCCAGAGCTCAGGTCAGGCTGAACCTGAGGGAAAGGGGCAGACCCTTGCAGAGGGCAGAGCCACATCTTGATAGGGGGGCCAGCAGGATCAGGGGGCCATGCGACACCCCCTGCTCACGTCCTGCCGGCTCCAGGAAGATGGTTGCACAAAGGACTCGGGGCGCAGCTCCAGGGACAGGGGTTTGGTGACCTGGCTCCAGCGCCTCTGGGGCCAGGGGCTAGGAGCTGTCGGGGGCTTCGGAGCTGTCGGGGGCTTCAGGGCTGTCAGGGGCTTCGGGACTGGGGGCTGCAGCCCTCCGCTTCAGAGGGACGATGCAGACGCTGTTCTTGGCCTCTTTGACTCTCCACCACCGGCCAAGCCTGCAGATGAGAGAGATGGGGGCTACCCTCCGCCGAGCCCTTGGAGGAGCAGGGGGGGGCTGTGCCCCTGGGCAGCACCAGGGAGGGGGGACAGTACCGGTGCTGCTGTCCAAGGCCAGCCACCAGGAAGTCACCGGCTGCAGAGAACTTGAGGCTGTTAACAAAACCCACCTGGAAGGGACAGGGCAGGGTGAGGGGCTCTGGCAGCCTCCTCCTGCCACCCAGGGAGGGGAGCCCCTGCCCAGAGATGCCCCAAGCCCAGCTCCAATCCCCCACCTCCCCATCCATACCAACGGGATGTCCCAGAGGGGCGCCAGCTTCCGAAATCCCTCACCGCACTTCCAGAGCTTCACGCTGGCGCTGTGGGAGCCTGGGGCAGAGAGAGAAGACTGCCATGCACTCCCACCCAGGTAAGGGAGCAGGACGCCCCCCTCTCCACACCCCCACTCCAAAGCAGCTGCCACACACCTGTAGCCAGGAGGTCCCTGTTGCGCAGGGCGGCCACTGCTGAGATCCAGTATGGCTGCTGCAGGCCCTGGGCATCCTGCATGCCATGTGCCTGCCGGGCCAGTGCCAGCGGCTTCTTTTTCGTTAGCCCCCACAGGGCTAGGGACCTGCCAGGGAGGGAAGGGGCGAGGGGGCCGAGGGGGGCACCGCCTGCGCACCCCAGGCACCACCCCGGCCCTGTGCTCACCCGTCATCGGCGCCTGACACCATGTGCTCCTCACTGATGAGCTGGATACAATCGATGGAGCCCCTGTGAAGAGAAGGGGCAACTGCCATCAGTTATGAGCATGCTTTGGGATCCTATTTAGGAGACAAGGGCTCACCGGGGCATCAGCATCCCCACAGTGCCGGCAGGCTCCTAGTGATGCTTGGCACCTGCACACCGCTGCCCCAGCCTGACCCCCCTGCCTGCAGCCCCCTCTCCCGCCCCAGACCTACTGGTGCCCGTAAAACACAAGCTGCGACTCCTCCGGGATCTTCCAGAGCCGCACGGTACCATCCCGGCCCCCTGCCGTCACACAGCACTCCCGGCTCAGGCTGTCCAGCCCCGTGATGACATCCTGGTGCCCGAACCTGGAGAAGGAGATGGCAAAGTGCTGTGGCAAGCAGGGCCCTCTGCTACCACAACTCCCCCGGGCCTGCTGGCTCTTGTGACTTCTGACATCCCCAGGCAGGAGTGGCTGCGCAGCTTGCGGTGCGGGCAGGAGGCAGAGCTGCCCTTCCTGCTGGGGACGTGGAGGGGAGGATGCTGCTGGAGTCAGAGCATTGGTGGCTTTGTAGCTCCCGAGCTCGGCCACGTCAGCCCAAAGCAGCACAGGATCCTTGGACGGTGGGAGGCAGAAAAAGGGATTCGCCCCGGCGTGGCCCCGCAAAGGGGAGGGAAGGCTTCAGTTTCAACTTTGGCTTCAGCTTTGGCGTGGCCTTCTCCTTCCCTCTGTTTCAACAGCCCAGCAGAGCAGCTGGTGCTTTGTGGCAAAGATGAAGCGCGTGGACAGGCGTTGTCCTAGACCACTGGAAAGAGTGGCTGTCCTGCCACTCTCCGGAGGCTGCCGGGTCCTCCTCCAGCTGAGGTGTCTCCTTTCCTGTTAGACCTCAGGAAGAGGAGATACCCCAGCCTGCAGAGCATCCTAGGGCTGGGGCTCCAGCGTTGTCTCTGCCTGAGCAGAGTCCTCGCTGGGGACTGAGTGTGACCTCATCCGTGCCCTCGTCATCTGTAAACTCAGCCGTGGTAGGTTAAACCTCGACTTCAGCCTTCCTCGTCCCAGGATGAGGAGTGTCTGAGTTGCCAGGGAGGAGACCAAGGGGCTGGTGTCTTTGCTTGGGCCTTGAAGGACTGTGGGGACAAAGCAGCAGAGGTGAGGTGACAGCCCCATATCCCTTCCAGGCAGGGCACATTGCACCTCATGATTCCCAGGGCCAGGAGGGAACCAGGGGGCAGATGGCTCAGCTGGAAGCTGCTGGTTAGGAATACGCCCCTCCCGAAACACCCCTCTTCCCACAGATGTGCTGGGAGCAGAGCCCCCCTTGCCCAGGCTGGGGGGGGAGCTCCATGCCAAGGTCCTTCCTCCTCCCCGCTGCCCTCACTCACTCTCTCTGATGTACTTGTGCTCGTTCTCGTGCTCATCCACATCCCGTCCAAGGAGTCCTGGGGGGACACAGCATGTCAGGGACCCACTGGCCATCAGGGACCCACCAGCCAGCCTGTCTGGCCACACAGTTCCCTGGGGAGGGCTGACCCCAGGGTGCAGCATCGGGGAGGGGATGGATGAGCCTCCTGCCAGCCCTACCTGTGCAGGCAGGAGTGGGAGAGAGTGAAGGGGTGCCCCACAGGTCCTGCACTGGGACACAGGGACCCTGGGAGAGAAAGGGACCCTGGGGCTAGGGGCTCACCGATGAACCTGACAGCCTCCAGCCGCAGGGACTCCTGCGGGCTCCGCAGGTAGGTCTGGCTCTTCCACAGGTAGTACGTGGCCCTGCTCCTCTTCCTGGCCAGCTGGAGAGAAGGGTGCAGAGTTGGCACAGAGATGGCCCCCCCGTTGGGCCATCCCTCCACCAAGGACCACCCTTCTTCTCCCCAGCAGGACATTCCCAGCTCTCCGCTCTCCGCATTGGGGTTCGGAGGGAGCAGAGGGCTCCCAGGCAATGCTAGGGTGCCATCCTGGTGGCGGGGTCCCCTTTGGGACCCCGGAGGTGAGGACAGCCTGGAGCAGAGCCTGTTCCAGGAGGGTGCATGCAGCTGTGGGGACACTGCCCTTGGTCCCCTCTGCTGGGCACGGGCAGGGCTTACCCAGGGCAGATCCCAGGGGTGTTCGGGCTATGCTTACCAAGCACTCGCAGATCCTCCATGCCTGCGCCGTCTCGGCCAGTCGCACCAGCTGCCTCCACTTCAGGAACTGGCCAGCGCTGCAGAGGGCTTCCTGGGAGGCCTGGTGAGCAGCACAGATGCTACCACCACCATGGGGGGCACAGGACCCTGTGTCCTCCCTCCTGGTGGGGCTCAGAGCCTGTCCTGGCCCATGCAGGGAAGACGCACCAGCTGGGGACTGATGCTGCCAGCAGGTTCAGCACCCCAGGGGAAGAGGAGGGCAGCCACCCTCTCTGGCTGGAAGCCTGTCGGGGCTTCAGCGTTTCAGCTTTGGTGGCCCCAGGCTGCTGCGGAGCCGTAGTCCAGTCTCTGGGGCTGCAGGGACCCATGCCAGGGGCTGTGTGGAGGGAGCTGGGTGGGAAAGGGACCCACCTGCCCATCCACCAGGCAGCAGGAGGAAAAAGGCAGCAGTGGGCAGGGAGGGGGGCTCTGCCTGTTCCTAGGGACTCAACAAGCTAGACCTCACAGTGCAGTGTCAGCATTGCCCTCCCCAAAGGACCAGTCAGGTTGGGAATCCCACCTTGGCCACACTCTCGTCCTGGTCATGCAGGTGAAAGAGCAGCGGCAGCAGGCTGTCCCACACCACCTTCTTCATCTTCTTCTTTTCAGCACCCACCACGAGCCCCATTGCAATTTGGAAGAGATGGATGGAGAGCTCCCGCACCGTGTCCAGCTCCTGGGGGAAGAGGGGAGGAGGACCTCAGCCACAAGCCCATGGCAAGCAAGGGGCTGACATGGAGACAGACATCCCCAAAATGGCTGCAGGCAGCCCTGCTGCAAAAGGCAGCGAGCTGCGGCATGCAGATGGTCTGCCCAGGGAGACTGGGGTCTCCGGGGCTGAGGGCCAGAGAGGGAGGCCCTGCAGAAGGCTGGAGGATGCTGCCAGAGCAGGGTGTGCATTGGTGGGGCTCAGCACGCCTGCTGCCATCCTGCCACCACTGTCCCCCGCTGCGGCAGGGAGGCCGAGCCGGAGTGAGTCCTTGGTGGGGGGTTTGTGACACAGCACGGAGCCACCAAGGGCAGCAATGGGGTCTGGGGACTGCAGGGCAAAGCATCCCCCTGCAGAGCACAGGGGCTGCAGTGGGAGGCGTGAATGGAGGTGCCCAGGAAGGGGGACATGGGGCTCTCCCCCAGCCTTACATTGTTGAAAAGCAGCAGGAGCTTTCCAGCCAGTGCCAGGGCAGTGAGGCTGAGTCTCTTCCCCTCCAGCAGCCAGAGCATGTTGCCAAGCACGGGCAGGGCCGCGGCGCTGGCATCACTGTCATCATCCAGCAGCTGGTCCATAACGTACGGCAGCAGGATAAGGGCTTTCCTTTCCTGTGTGAGACATGCCACCTCCTTTTTGTAAAGGAGCCACCGATCACAGGGGTGAAAACCCTCTCCACGAACACCGGCCTCCCCACTGGGTTCTCTGCAGGCAGTGCAGGTTACGAGGGCAAGGTCCCGGCAGACAGGGCTCACCAGCATGCCCATGGGAAGAGCAGGGCACAGAGGGGGAGGACAGACAGCACTGGCTCCTTGCCAGCCCTTCGGCTGCCCCCTTCTCCACCAGACCCCCCTGGATAGGCTGGTGGGTGACTGGCACTGCCTGGAAAGCTGCCCAAGCTGCCAGCAGCCCCTGCCATGGCTGCTGTGTTTCACCCTGGGGCTCAACACCTCACGGCCAGGCCCTGCAGACCCCACGCTCAGGCCGGTTGCTCTGCCGCCAGCATCCCTGCTGGGACGTGCTGGCAGTGGGAGCCCGTTCCCGTCAGCACTGCTGCTTCTCTCCTTGGCATGGCACAGCCATGGGGCAGAGGGCCGGGGAGGCAGGAGAGCTGGCAGCAGCCAGCACAGCCCACAATGCCCAGGAAAGCCTGAGCTGCCACGTTACCCACTGTTCCACCCTGGGCTGCTGTCCCGGCTGCCCCCTACTCACTGTGTCAGGCCTCTCGGTGAGCCTGAGGATGGCCCTGAGCACCAGGCTGGGCATCCCCAGGCACTGGCTCTGCAGATAAATGGGGAAGATTTCCAGGGCACGGACCAGCTCTTCACTGATGTTGGTAAAGTCCAGCATCTGAAACACAGGCAGTGGGAGCTGCTGAGGTGTGGTGCTGGCTCCAACCATCAGCTCAGGACAAGGACGCAGGGCAAGACCAAGCCCAGACAGAGAGAGGCAGCAGGGATTGCAGAGAGTCCCCGTGCCCCACACCACAGCACATTGCTTGCTCATCTGCTCCTCCATGGTACCAACCAGAGCCCACCCACTGCCCCAGCTTTCCCCACAGTGGTGGGCATGGGAGAACCAAGCATCGGGGGGAGCTTGGAGTGGTGCCATCAGGCTCACCTCAATGAAGAAGACCATAGCGACCATCTGCCAGGTGGGGTCCTCTGTCCGGAGGAGCTCTACCAGATGGCAGAAGATGGCAGAGCGCAGGCGCCTTGGCATCTTCATCATCTCCCTGACGGGGAAGGAGGCACTGTCAGGCCTGAGCCAGGCAGGCACATCTTTTGGGGGTTTGCACCAGCCTGGACATCGCCAGTCTGTACCACTTTCTCCAAGTAATGGGGACCCCACTGCCATCAGCCCCAAGGGAGGGGGTGGCATGGGGTACCCTGTCCCCAAGGAGCAGGGAGAAGGGGCTCTCACCTGGCGATAATGCGCACTCCCATGAGGTGGGTCTGGGAGCTGAGCAGGGTGTCCCAGCCACCCTGCGCCTCGATGGCCAGTACCTGGTTCTCAAAACCCATGCTGCAGAGCAGCACTTTCAGGGACTGCACCGCAGACCTGCACAAGGAGAAATGCTTAGCTCCCACCCTGGCTTGGCTCCGGGTGGTTGGCAGGGATGAGAGGAAAGGGATGGAGCACCTGATGGGAGTGAGCTGATCCTGTCGGTGCTCCGTCCAGAAGATGTGCACTTCCTGCAGCGTCAGCTCCGTGGTGAATGACGCTTGGAAAAGCAGCGCCAGGAAAAGCTGGGGGAAAATTGCCTCCACCTGCCAGAGGCAGACAGACTGCAGGAGGATCTCGCTTATCGCCCTGGTTGCCTGCAGAAGACACCCGGACGCTGAGATGTCCCCTCACCCCTGGGGAGGTCAAGCCTTGGGGCGGGCAGGGAAGGGGAGCAGGGGCCCCGGACAGCTGAGATCAGCCCCGGAGGTCAGCAAGGCTTCGTCCAGCAACTCACAGCCAGGGAGAGGATGCGCGGGTTGTCCTTGGTGGAGGTGGAGGTCTTGCGCAGTGACTGGTTCACCAGCAAGCTGAGCAGCTCCCTCAGCACCTTGTCCGCAGCCCGGAGGTCAGACATCATCGCCCTCCACATGGCCCTGGCGACACTGCAGGGACACGGGGCTCTGTCAGCAGGGACACCCCAGAGGATGGCCGGGCTGAAATCCCTCGGGAGGGTCTTGGGGCCCCTCTCCTAGTGTGAGAGGAGCCCCCAAAGGCTGGTGGTCCCCTTACCGGGTGCACGTCGGGGAGCACTGCAGCAGGCTGGCCACCAACTCCCTGGGGTGTTTGCGCACAAGCACCACCAGGGCCCTGTCCAGGCTTTTGCGGGCTACCACCGCCCTGACGGAGGGCCGGCTTCTGTAGATGGCCCACACGACTTTCAGCACCTGGAGGGGAGACACGGGTGGGAGTGGGGATGTCAGCATGGTGAGCGCGGCCATTTCCCCAGCTCCTACTGGGAGCTGCTTCCGTTCCTAGTGCGGTATGCCAGCTCGAGACGGCGTCAGTGCTAGCCAGGCACAGAGCCAGGGGAGGAACAGTCCCCCAGTGGGCTGGAGCATCAGCTGTGCCACCCATGGGCTATTCACCTGCCCCGGCTGGAAGGCACGGTCCGCCACAAGGACATCCACCATGTGGGCAGCCAGCCTGATGCTGTAGGCGCTTGGGTGTCTCAAGCTCTTGATAGCCATGAGGATGATGTCTGCCTGGTCGGAGGACTGGAGGTATTTTGTGAACATCTGCAGGATGAAGGAGAGGAGGGGAGATTTGTTGCCTCACCCAGAGCATCACCCAGAGCATCTTGACTGTGCAGTGAGAGCGGGGCACGGAGCCAGGCTGCGCTGGGGAGGAGACTGATGGTGGGCATCAGGGTCCCGCAGGGGACTGAAGCTCCCTGAGGGCCTTTGCCTAGCCCCTGCTCAGGAACAGCATGAGCCCCTGTCATCCCCACGCATCGGGTGTCCCTTCACTCACACTGAGCCAAAGGCACTTCTTACCAAGAAGATTTTGCGGGTGTGGCTGATTTTCAAAAGCTGCCAGGGCTTCATTGCTTGCCAGTCCTCCTGGAGCTGCAGCTGCTCTGTGCCATGCAGCCAGGGCCACCTGCCTGGGGGGGAGCAAAACCGGGGTGCTTAGAGAGAGGGTGCAGAAGTGGAAGTGCAGTCTGAGAGCATTGGGCAGAAAAGTTGCTGGCAAAGAAAAAGGGCACCAGCAGATACCCAGGGAGGGTCCAGGGCTATTGTGAGCGGGGACAAGGCAAAATGACTTTTCAGACTGCAGGCAGGCAGGCAGGTTGGATAAGGCTTTCTCTCGTCAAGGAGAGTGGCCCCTGACTGCCCATGCCTGGGGGATCCAGCCCGACACAGCTTGTCTTACTTCTCTGCTGCAGGACAAACGTGTGCAGGTGATAGAGAGCTTCTGCAGCCTCAGGACGCATCCCCTTGTCCTTGCAGGTGCAACAGAGGGTGAGGTGCCCCACCAGCTTCCCCAGCATTACAAACTGATGTGTCTTGGAGCACTGATGCCTGCGGACTGTGGCTTGGGCAAAGCAGGGGCAGACCTGGGGGAAGAGAGGCAGTGTGAGCACAACGGGAGCCCCAGCTGCTCCCAGAGCAGCTAGGCAGCAGCCAAGAGCAGGGCAGGGCTGCCGGACCCAGGTTCCTGCCTGTGCCCGGGGCAGCCCTGCCCTGCCCTGCCCTGCCCTGCCCTGCCCTGGGAGAGAGCATCGACAGGACAGGGGCAGGGCAAAGACCCCTGCTCCCGACCTGCTGGCTGGGTGCCCAGCTTCCCTGGGAGGTGCCGGGGCTCAGGGGCACAGGGACAGGGCACTGGGGCTGCCCAGACCAGGAGCTCGGTACCTGCGGCAGGGAGTAGGTGGTGATGAAGTTCACCAGCCTGGCGATCCGTGCCATGGCCCTCTCCTGCACCTCTGCCAGCTGGGAATCGGTGAAGGGCAGCAGCAGCTGGGAGGAGAAAAGCTGCTGGTGTGCCAGGGAGGTGGCATGGCACAGCATGGCACAGCCAGGCTTGCTCTGGGGCAGTGCCTGGGATGGGGCATGTGTCCTTCTCGCCCCTCACAGCAACCTGCTGCGGGCAGGCAGGTCACTGCATCCCGCTTCTGCTGCTGCCTCTGCTGCCTTCCATTCACTCCCCACCAAAAAACATCCCTCTGCCTCCCACCCAAGGACTCCAAGGCTTTGGGGTGACCACCTCACTGGGGACCTGTGGTGGGGGCTCTGGGATATGGCCCATGGTGAAGCTGGAGGGGGAAAGCCCCAGGGCTGGGCTCCCCTTGCCAGACAGGCAGGTCCATCTGGGAGGCAGTGTTGGGGAGGACGGGCAGCGGGCAAGGCTGCAGAGGTGGCGTGGGCTGGGGCAGGAGAAGGGGCTCTGGCGGGAGCCAGGAGGCAGGGGGGTGGGGGGGGGGCATGGCTGGTAAGGAGAGACATTCCCTGCCCCCCTCCTTGCACCAGGTGCTGGGGGTGGGCACCGCTCAAGCCAGGGGTCACTGCCCATGGGGACCCTGTGCCAAGGTCAGACCTCCAAGATGTTCTGCAGCTCCACGATGCCAAGGGTGCCGGCACTGCGTACCAGCACCTGCAGCATGCTGTCCATCGTGGCCAGGGTCTGTGAGGGGGACAGAGTCTTGGGGGCAGCCCTGGAAGCCTGGCAGGGGACGGCCATGGCCCTGCGGTGCCCAGGAAGGGGCCTCGCAGCCAGGGAACTCCCCATGGTTCACCCCCTGGCACACCTTGGAGCAGAGTGAAGCATCAGGGCCCTGAGTGTCCTCCTGAGGAGGCAGGTGGAAGATGTTGCAGAAGCAGGCATACAGGAGGCTGTTCTTCTTCTCCTGCAGAAGCAGCCCCGCTCTGCTGCGGGGACAGAGGAGGAGGCAGACCCTGGGCTTAGAGACCTGAGCTGAGCCCCATGCCATGGGGGACCCCTCAACCCTCCATCACACTGGCACTTGCCTTTGCGGGGAAAACCCTGTGGCACCCCCTGCCCTGTTCTCTGCCTCCCTCTCAGACCCAGGACTGGGGATGCCCCCCACCTGGGACCGGTGCCATCGGGGCCACCAAGCTGGGGGCTGGGGCAGGTACCTCATGGAGATGATGGCCAGCATGGCTTGCTGCTGCACCATAATGCCCTGGGGGCCAGCGGGCTCCTCTTGCAGCAGCACCTGGGGAGCACAGCAGCGTGGGACAGCTCAGGATGGGGCAGTTTCCTTCGCCCAGCAAGAGCCTGTGGGGCTGGCAGAGCCCAGGTGCCCCCATCCTGGCACCCAGTGGTCCCAAGCCCCATGGCTGGAAGGGCTGTGCCCGTCACAGAGCCACAGGCTGGCCAAGGGACCTGCAAACATCCAGCCAGGCCGCCCAGGTGGCTTTGGAGCATCTCCAAGGATGGAGACCTGGAGCAGTGCTCATCCGCAACCCCCCTGCCTGGCCAAGCTCTCATCTGCCCCCGGGGCTGTGTCGCTGCCTGCTGCCCCTGCCCCTGCCTCAGCCTGACTGGCCGTCCCCTCACCTCGATGGTCTCCACCACCTCCGGCTGGCAGAAGTAAAGCATGTCCCACACAGCGGAGTCCACGCTGGTGGTGCTGCAGACGGTGCAGATGGAGACCAGAAACCTCAGCTTCTGGGCCTCTTGCTGCCAGCCAGGGAGGAGACAGACAGACAGACAGTGTCAGGGGGGAGAGACAGCCAGGTGGGGGGCCCAGCACAGCCCCCAGCACCTCCTGAGCACGGGACAGGGGCCGAAAGACAGGCTGGGAGACACGGGCACAGCCTCATAGAAGTGGCCACGGATACCTTTGGTCTGTTCCTGAGGAAGGCTCGAATGATGTCCAGGGTATTGTCTTCCTCCCTGGGCAAAGCCAAGGCAGAGCAGCACAGATCTGGCCAAGAGAGAGCAGGAAGGGCTGGGGGGCAAGCAGCAGGGAAAACCCGAGCCCTCTGCCCAGCTCCCAGGGATGCCACAAGCCCTTGCTCAAGGCTGGGACACCGGTGTCCCCTGTGTGCCCCAGGAGAGAGGGTGTGATGCTGGAGGGCAGCACAGGGAGGGGGCCCTGCTGTGGTCTGGTAAGGGATGCGCTGGCACCAGGGCACAGGGAGAGTCCCTGTCCCAGAACGCCAGAACAGAGCTCCCTTCCCGGCCACTGCGCTGTGGGAGCTCCGATGCCAGCCTGGCTGGGGGATGTGAGCCTGGCCCAGGACAAGGCAGGGCAGGCTGGGGAGCCCCCTGCTCCACAGCACCCGCACACTCACCTGCCCGCAGCAGCTGGACCTCGGACATCTCATGGGGCTTTGGCCTGGATCTGGGAGCCGGGGCAGCTCCAGCCTTCTCCACCCAGGCCTGCCTAACGTGGCCAGGGGGTCTCTCCGCCATCCTGCAGGAGGGAGGGAGGAAAGGGGTGAGGAGGACCCCCTGCCACCCCAGGGGTGGTGGGGGCAGAGGTGGCTGTGCTCAGGGGCTCCTCGCTCCCATCCTGTCCCAACACTGTCCTCCCAGACACTGCGGGAGCAGGGCTGGCTGCCACAGGGTGTCGCAAAGTACCCCAATGTCACTCCCCTAAGCCCCCTGATGCCCCCTCCCCAGAAGCCCTCTGGCTGCCCCGGAGCACATGGACCCCTCCTCGCCCTGGGGGGACGGGACTGGCTCCCTCTTCCTCCTCCTCCCGCTATGGGGCTGGGGTTTGTCTGTATGGGGGCATCCCCCTTGTCGCAGACACCCCTCTGTCCTCTGTCCCTTCCCTCCCAGGGCCTGGTGCCACCCCCACCTATGGCCAGGCCGAGCCGGGGAGCAGCCCCCAGCCCCTCAGGCACGCCGAGGCTCTTCCCTCGTCCTCAGGAGGCGCAGGACAAGGCCCGCCGGGCTCCCCTCGCTCGAAGGCAGGTGGGCACACCGGGACACCAGAGGCCTTCCTGTGCGCTCAGCCACAGCGATCTGCGACCGTTGGGGTCTGCTGGCTTGCCCTGGTTACGGCTGCCGCGGCAGGCGGCAGGGTTCCATCGGCCGTTCGCTGGCACGAGGGAGGGGGGGAGTCCCCCCTCCCCCCCTCCCCGGGGCCTACGCCCCCGCTGGGCTCAGCCCGGGCCTGCTGGGTCGTCTGAGCGGGCGCGGGGGCCCGGGCCGGGGTGCTGGGGGACGCGCTACGCCCGGGGTGGTGGGGCCGGGAGCGAGGTGGCGTGGGCACAGAGGGGTCGGTGCGTGGGGACGGGCGGGAGGGGAGGCGAGAGGCCGGTGGGCAGCGGGAGGCTGCGGGTCGGGCCGTTGCGGCGAGCTCGGCCCAGCAGCGGGGAGCAATGATTCAAAGAAATTAACTCAATAGTTTGATTAACTATTAAGTAGGTATTCTTTATTGACAGCGCTGGTTGCACGGGGGATCGCTCCACCTATCGTGCACACCGTTGCCCAATTTACCAGAAATTTATACAATGTAAATATACATATTCATGAGGTTATTCAATACAAAAACATACATATGCATAAGTGAGGCGGAGTAATTAAAAAGGCGTGTGTCAGCAATTCTACAATGTATATGTCATCATTGCGCATGCTCAGATTTGTCTCTGGTGGTCGTTTACTTCTTCAGGGGTTCTATCTTCTTCTTCCTCTTCTGTCCTTTAGATGAACTTTAGTCATTCACGCATGCTCTCTTCTTACTAGGCAATTATAACAGTTTTATGGTTGCTTCTCATACACCTTATCTTAGACCTATATTTCAGTTCTTATTATCACTTCCTTGGTTGACGCATCCGTCCTTGACGAGTATCGGTCCCTGACAAGCTTAATCCCTGACAGACACCAGTCCTTGGTAAGCAGTGTTACAAGAATCATATGGTTATGAGAACAAAGGCAGGAGTTCGTACCTTTGCTAGCCCTATCTATTCAAGCAAGGCCTCTACTTGTGTCTTCTCGACAAGATTTTGTGATTGTTCATGGTTCCTTCTTACAAACACCAGTCTTTGTCTCATATGTAAAGTTATAGAGAGACAATCATTGAGCAATTAGTAGTTCATTCTCTATATCAATCCCCCCTTTTTCTTTAAACCCTTGCAAATTCTTTTGCAACTATAAGGTTCCATTACGTCCGAGAGATCGTGTAAAGTATTTCCCGGTTTCTACTTGATGTCTAATTTTGTTTCGTTTCCAATTCTCGTAATTTTCTACCGTGCCCTGACAATACCACACAAAACACTTAAGCATAATGCAGACCATCATTCCCAAAGTCACTAAAATTATAACCAGAATAAAAATTTGCTTTAGCCACCCAAAATTTGGCAGCCAGGATGTTAGTTTGTCCCACAATTCTTGAAATCCCCATGAGAGGTCATCATTTGTTATTTCATGTAGTATTTTGGTTTGTTTCCAAATTTCTTCTAAGTCGGTGGAGATTCTTCCACTTTGATCTACATACATGCAACAACTCGTATTTATAACTGTGCATACTCCACCCTGAGATGTCAATAATAGATCTAATGCCATTCTATTTTGTTGTACAATTTGAGATAAACTGGATATTTCTAATTGTTGGGCTCTTATTGCGTCAATTGTTCTATTCTCAAGGTTTTCTATTACTGCCGAAATGTTAACTATGGCTTTTTCTAACTCACTCACTCCCAACCATGGAAGAAACCATCGGACAAAAGTATGAAAGGCAGTAGGCCTCCTTACTAGAGGATTCTCAACATCTCGTCTAATCTTTCGAAAATGTGTTCGCACCCATCCTTTTGGTGGAGTATTGTGTATAGTCATATTTGGAACCACTGCTCCCAAAGTACATGTTCCCATCCAATTCTTTGGTAAAACTTTCCAGGCAGTGTCATTGCATAGCCAGTACCATCCCTTTCCTTCTGGCACTGGCCATGCTGTAGTATTAACAGAAGTTGAAGTTCCAATATCTGTAGTTTTGTTACAAACTGTATGATTCCCTACATACGTCCCATTAACACAGTCACTTTTTCCCAGTCCTTTAGGTGGATTACATCTCTGTACACATGTACAATAAGGCTCCTGGGCCTTAGGACTAGTTATTTCTAACTTCTGGACTCCGTCATTCTCAGTATACCATGTGGTACTTTCCCAAAGAGTGGTCCAGGAGTAATTACTTGGTATCGGAATACCAATTAGCGAGATTGCTTTTCCACCGTGTTCTGGCATGTGAGTACATATCCAACAGTCAGTTCTGTTCAGGATTTGGGAAACATTTTGTGTCAAGGAAAAATGTGAGTTCAAGTTCCATCGAGCTTCATTTGAACCGAGTAATAACTCTGTTACCATCATGATCTGGAGAATCGCAGACCTGTGGGTCCTGTAGGGATGACTGTCCATGGCCTCTCAGGTGCTCTCTTTACTCTCGAATAGTGGATCCAGGCAGGCTGTTCCTTGATCTTAATGGCAGTGAAGGTCGTCAGCAACACTTGATAGGGTCCGTCCCATTTCTCCTCCAGGGGTTGTCCTGAAAAGATCTTTACATATACATAATCACCCGGTTTAAAGGGATGGATTGGTTGATCTAACCCTCTAGCCCTGGTTCCTAAAACTTGTTTATTTATATTCTCTAACTGCTTCTGGAGGGATACCATGTAGTCACACAAATACCCCGCACCCAGTTGGGTTAAATCTTCTCCTGTAAATTGAAATTGATATGGTCTCCCATACAGTATTTCAAAGGGGCTTAAATTTTCCTTTGTTTTTGGTTTCACTCTCATTCTAAGCAATGCCAGGGGAAGAGACTGGGGCCAAGTTAGATTAGTCTCTTGACCAATTTTTGCTATTTGTTGTTTAATTAAGTGATTCATCTTTTCAACTTGCCCACTTGCTTGAGGTCTATATGGGGTATGTAACTGCCAGTCTATCTTCAGAGTTTTGCTCACCTGCTGTACTACTTTGGCACAAAAATGTGAACCTCGATCGGAAGATATTGTTGCTGGAATTCCAAAACGAGGAATGATTTCATTCAACAATATCTTAGTTACTTCTCTAGCTTTGTTTGTTCGGCAGGGGTAAGCCTCTGGCCAGCCTGAAAATGTGTCAGTCATGACTAACAAGTATCGGTACCCCCCTTTTCTTGGGAGCTCCGAAAAATCAATTTGCCACTGTTGTCCTGGATAATTTCCTTTGCCAATTATCCCTAACCTCACTTTATTTGCCACATTAGGGTTATTACGTAAACAAATTTCACATTGTTGAGATATTTGTTTCACCATTGTATACAGATTGCGTCCTATTAATTTCTGATTTAAGTTTTTGTACAGGGCATCTGCTCCCCAATGCGTCTTATTATGTTCAGTTAAAACTGTTGTCCATATTAAATTGGATGGTATTACTATACGATTATCTGCTAAACGAACCCATCCATCTGACTCTACTTTACCATCCAGATCTTCAATTAATTTTAAGTCTTCTTTTGAATAATTTGGTTTTTGATTTGTACTTACAGTTTGGATTTTACCGTCTGGTATTAAGGATAATGTTTCTGCTCCCACTTCTTCTGCCACCCGCCTAGCCTCATAATCTGCTAGTCGATTTCCAATTTCTGGATCTGTGTTTCCTTTTTGGTGTCCTCGACAATGCATGATAGCTACCTTTTCTGGTTGCTTTACAGCTTCTAATAGCTTTAAGATTTCTTCTGCATGTTTTATTTGCTTCCCTTGAGCAGTTAGCAATCCTCGTTCTTTCCAAATTGCACCGTGAGCATGAACTACTCCAAATGCATATTTAGAATCTGTCCAAATGTTTATCTTTTTCCCTTTTGCCAATTCCAGTGCTCGGGTAAGGGCAATTATCTCCGCCTTTTGGGCTGAAGTCCCAGAAGGCAAAGACTTAGATTCGATTACCTGTTGGGTGGTTGTGATTGCGTATCCTGCTTTACGTTGTCCCTGTTTTATAAAACTACTCCCGTCGGTATACCAGGAGTTTTCAGCATCCTCCAGAGGTTCTTCTTTGAGGTCTGGTCGACTGGAATATATAGCTTCTACTGTTTCTATACAGTCATGTGTCACTGGTTCATTCAGAGTTCCACTAAGAAAAGAGGCTGGATTGACAATGTTAGTAACTACAATTTCTACATCATCTTGTTCTATTAACACTGCTTGGTACTTTAAGAATCTCTGAGGCGAGAGCCAATGGCTTCCTTTTTGTTCCAAAACCGCTGAAACTGTATGAGAGACCAGCACTGTTATCTTCTGTCCCATGGTAAACTTCCGGGCCTCTTGAATATTGATAACAACTGCTGCCACAGCTCGAAGGCAACCAGGCCATCCTTTGCTCACCTCGTCCAGTTGTTTGGAGAAATAAGCTACTGCCCGTTTATAGGGACCAAGTCTTTGTGCTAGTACTCCCAAAGCTATTCCTTGTCTCTCATGCGAAAACAGCCAAAAGGGTTTGGAAACATCCGGCAGCCCCAGAGCAGGAGCTCTCATTAGTTCTCGTTTGAGCTGCTTAAATGCATTTCGTGTTTCTCCAGTCCAAATTACTTTTGACTGGTCTCTCTTTATCAGATCATATAATGGCTTTACCAATAATCCATAATTATGTATCCAAAGGCGACACCAACCTGTCATTCCCAAAAAGGTCCGCAGCTCTTTTACCGTTTGGGGCTCCGGGGTTCGGCAAATGGCTTCTTTTCGCTCAGTCCCGAGTTCCCGTTGTCCTCCCGAGATTTCAAGTCCCAGGTAGGTCACACGCTGTCGAACCAGCTGGGCCTTCTGTTGAGAGACTCGATATCCATTTAAACCCAAAAAATTAAGAAGATTTACAGTCCATCGAATACAGCTTTCCCTGGTTTCAGTAGCTACTAAGAGATCATCCACATATTGTAACAAGATTCCTTCATTGTCTGGAGGTACCCAAGTTTCAAGCTCTTTTGCCAGTTGGTTTCCAAAGATGGTGGGGCTATTCTTAAAGCCTTGCGGTAGTACTGTCCATGTTAACTGAGTTCTTCTCCCGGATTCAGGATTTTCCCATTCAAAAGCAAACAAATTCTGACTTTCTGTGGCTAAGGTCAGGCAGAAGAAGGCATCCTTCAAATCCAGTACGGTAAACCAAACTTGGCTATCTTTTAGTTTTGTTAGCAAAGTATATGGATTTGCGACTACTGGATGTATATCCTCAGTAATCTTATTTATGGCTCTCAGATCTTGGACTAACCTATAGCTTTTCCCATCTGCCTTTTTAATTGGTAATATAGGTGTATTATATTCTGATTCACATTCAATCAATATTCCGTATAGTAGAAACCTGTCAATTATTTCCTTGATCCCCTTCCTATCATCTAATTTCAGGGGATATTGCTTAACTTTGACAGGTTCTTCTCCTGGTCTCAGCTTAATTACTATAGGGGCTGCATTTTTAGCTTTTCCTGGAACATCAGAGGCCCAGACTCCAGGATATACTTGATCAACAATTTCTGGAGGTACTTCAAATTTTAGTTCAGCTTGTATTAATGCCAAGCTTAAAACGTTAATTAGCTGGTCTTCCTTGATTTTTAATTCCATTTTTCCTTTTTCAAAAACAATTTCTGCTTCCAATTGTTCTAGCAAGTCACGGCCTAACAAGGATTTTGGAGATCCGGGCAAATACAGAAATTTATGTATTCCTATTTGTTTACCCAATTTATATTTAAGTGGTTTTAGGAAATAAGCCTTTTTCTGCTGGCCAGTAGCTCCCACTACAGTCACAAACTCTTCATCCTCTGGTATCAGCCTTTGATTTAGCACTGAATAGGACGCTCCCGTATCTACAAGAAAATCCACCTCTTGTTCTATTTTCCCTAGCTTAATTTTAACCAGTGGATCCGCTAGGGTGGATTCCCCCGGTCCCCCTCATTGACCAGAGGTAACATTGGCTACAACAGCTTGCGCTCCACTCAGCTTAGGACATTGTCCTTTCCAGTGGCCTATTTCTTTACAATAAGCACATTGGTCTGATCTTAGGGGCTGGCGTGAGCCTCCCCTCCTTCCAATTCCCCGACCCCTCCCACGAAGGGAGTTGTCCTGTTTTCCCAGCGCGGCTATAGTAGCTACAGCAATAGCTTTTCCCATTTTTCGTCTCTCCTCCCCTTCTCTGTTCCGATACGTTCTCCAAGCTTCCTCTATCAATTTTTCTAAGTCCCTTATCTCAGGCTCTTTCAATTTCTGAAGCTTTCGCCTTATGTCTTCTGAAGATTGTCCTAAAAACAAAGAGACCAACTGTTGTTTTCCCACTTCAGATAAGGGATCTAAGGTAGTAAATTTCCGCATAGCTACTCTTAACCGGTCAAGAAACTCTGTGGGAGTTTCAGTCTGACCTTGTTTTACTGCATACAGACTTGACCAGTTAACTGCTTTCGGTACTGCATTTTCAATACCAATTTTTATCCATTCTTGATATTTTTTCAACAATCGGTAATCATGGTCATCATTAGGGTCCCAATTGGGGTCTGTTCTCGGTACGTGGTTATCTACCACACCGGGTAAAACCCCAGCAGTTATTTGAATTTGGACCTGAGTCCGTGCATTCCTTATTATTAATTGCTTTTCAGTTTCAGTTAAGGCATCTAACATCAAATCGATGTCCTTCCAATCTGGATCTTGATTTTTAACAATGAACTCAAATCTTTTAGCAACTCCTTCAGGATCATCCCGATATTCTTTTACTATTTCTCTCCATGAATCTAAATCATTCATCGTAAATGGCACTTTAATTTTTGTAGGACCAGTAGCTCCTACTGCCTGTCTTAAGGGAGCCTGGATTATTGGACCAATCTTACTCCGGGTGCGAGCTGTAATAGGAGTAAAACCTAGATCTTTCGTGCTCGTACCTTCATCAGGTTCTTTCGTACCCGTATCATCAGTGGAATTACCTTCTGGGGATGTTGGGGGTAACAAGTGTGGTGAAAAAATAAAATCTTCCATTCTTTCCTCAGTTTCCTTTAATTTTATACATCTTTGTCCTATACTACATGCCGAACAACATCTCTTCATCTTCCCTGTACTCCTTTTCTGCTCCTTCTCCATTGCCAACACAAGAGGGTCTTGTGGGGCCAAATTAATGCCACATTCTTTCTGCCACTCTGAATGATTTCTTAAAGTGAAAAACATATCTGCATACATCACCTCATCCCATTTTCCTTCTCGTCTCAGAAACAACATCAATTGTAACAAAGTGTTATAATTCAATGTCCCATTAAAGGGCCATTTTTCATCATCGTCTAATTTATATAAAGGCCACCACTGATTGCAATATTTTATTAAAGTTTTCTTATCCACGCCTCCACCTGACGGTCCCCCTATCTTCTTCCAGTGATTCAAGATACAGCCTAAGGGGCTCTTTTTCAATATTCCACCACTTTGTTTACCTCCCATATTACTCGTTTATATGCTCACCTTTACAACCACAAACAATCTCAACTATATAGGTAGCCCGCTCTCTCTTGTCCCAGGGAGTCCAAACCCGACACTCAGAGCATTCAATATCCTTTCCACAATCTATTTGCAACCTTTGTTTACACCACACACACTCTAGGATATATATAGGTTTACACTCGTTTTCCGGATGCAGAAGACACCATTCGTATACCCACATTTATATAATACACCAAACAGGGAATTTCTTACAACAACAACACCACATAAACAAGATAATCAAAATAATCGAGCTCAAACTTATAACTATAATAATATACAAGTTCGTCTCCCAAATCATCACAGAGTCAGTCACACCTCATTGGTCTCCGGCCCTACCTCCTACGGAGTGAAATTGCGGATTGGAATCTCACACACACACTCTGCAGCTGCTTCTCACTCACTCATTCATTCAATTCACCGTTTCGACACAGTTTTAACTCAGAACTCACAGCGGTCTCCGTAATCCGATTCCAATGGTCGTTTACCACATTCAGTTAGCCAAAAGGTCCGAAACAAATTCAAATCAAAAAAACCAAAGTACATGTATGGGCACCAAACCAAAAGCACACAAGGTGCACAACAGCATACAGAGTATACTGAAACAAAAGTGTCCAGACACGTATCAAACCAAAACCAAATGTATACCAAGTGCATCAGCTACCTGGCATACGCCATCCTGCATAAGTTAATCTTATGACTTATGGATAGCTTTTCCAAATGACCGGTCCCAAACCCAAAGACATAAAGAATACCTTTAATCCTTTAGATGGTGTCCTTGTCTGCTCCCGCAGTGATCCGAGTGAGGCGAGGAGTCCCTCCGGGAAAATCCCGGGGGTACCCTAGGGAGTCCTGTTCTCAGCGGGTCCTGCAGCCGAGCAGAGAGTGTCCCATCTGGGGTGCCAGATTGATTCAAAGAAATTAACTCAATAGTTTGATTAACTATTAAGTAGGTATTCTTTATTGACAGCGCTGGTTGCACGGGGGATCGCTCCACCTATCGTGCACACCGTTGCCCAATTTACCAGAAATTTATACAATGTAAATATACATATTCATGAGGTTATTCAATACAAAAACATACATATGCATAAGTGAGGCGGAGTAATTAAAAAGGCGTGTGTCAGCAATTCTACAATGTATATGTCATCATTGCGCATGCTCAGATTTGTCTCTGGTGGTCGTTTACTTCTTCAGGGGTTCTATCTTCTTCTTCCTCTTCTGTCCTTTAGATGAACTTTAGTCATTCACGCATGCTCTCTTCTTACTAGGCAATTATAACAGTTTTATGGTTGCTTCTCATACACCTTATCTTAGACCTATATTTCAGTTCTTATTATCACTTCCTTGGTTGACGCATCCGTCCTTGACGAGTATCGGTCCCTGACAAGCTTAATCCCTGACAGACACCAGTCCTTGGTAAGCAGTGTTACAAGAATCATATGGTTATGAGAACAAAGGCAGGAGTTCGTACCTTTGCTAGCCCTATCTATTCAAGCAAGGCCTCTACTTGTGTCTTCTCGACAAGATTTTGTGATTGTTCATGGTTCCTTCTTACAAACACCAGTCTTTGTCTCATATGTAAAGTTATAGAGAGACAATCATTGAGCAATTAGTAGTTCATTCTCTATATCAGCAAGGCGGACGGCAGCGGCGGCGGGGCCGGCAGGTGGGTACGGGCGGGAAGGGGACGGGAACGGGGGAGCGGGGGAAGAAGGAAGGAAGGAAGGAAGGAAGGAAGGAAGGAAGGGGGAAAGGGGAGGGGGAGAGGGGTCTGGTGATGGGTCAGGGATGGGGTCGATGAGGGGGTCAGGGATGGGGTCAGGGATGGGTCCAGGGATGGGTCCAGGGATGGAGTCAGTGCTGGGGTCAATGATGATGGGCTCAGTGCTGGGGTCAATGATGGGGTCAGTGACGGGTCAGGGATGGTCAGTGAGGGGCTGGGGGCCACTTGTCTGGGAGGTCCAGCCGTGGGGTGGGCGCAGTGATCAGCTGGGTGGTGCCGTTCAGGTTTGTGCAGCCTGTGCGGGTGTAGCGTGGTTTGGAGTGATGGGGGGGTGCAGGCAGGGTGGGCTGCGCTGTGCAGGGGTGCAGTCTGTTTTGGGTGCTGGGGGAGGTGCCCTGGACAGACGTGTCATTCATGCTGGGGAAGCAGAACCAGGCGCTGGTGAGCCGGTGCAGCGGTTCCTCCTGCGCAACATTCTTAGGAAAACTCTCCTTTTTCTTTCCTTTTCCTTGCTCCTTCGCTTCCAGATCTCCGTGGTCGCAGTTTGTGCTGCCTCACCTCCAGCACAGCGTGCAGAATGAAACGACGGTCACAGAATTCGTCCTCCTGGGGTTCTGCAGCACCCCAGCCCTGCAGCGCTGCCTCTTTGGCCTTTTCTCTGCCCTCTGCTCTGCCACTCTGATGGGAAACGCACTTGTCTTTCTGCTTATCTGCCTGGACTACTGCCTCCCCATGTACTTCTTCCTCTGCCACCTCTCCATCGCGGACATCTGCTACGCCTCCAGCAATGTCCCCCGTATGCTAAGGAGCCTCCTTGGACAAGGCAGAACCCCCTCCTTTGCTGGGTGTGGGGCACAGAGCCATCTTTATTTAATCTTTGCACTTACGGCGTGCGTGCTGCTGGCCATCATGTCTCACGTTCGCTATGTGGCAATCTGCCGTCCCCTGTGCTATGCCCTCATCGTGATCTGGAGGCTGCGCCTCACCCTTGCCACGGTTTTGTGGGCTTTGGTGTTTGTATTTGGTACACTGCAAGCCTCTCTGGCTTTACACCTGCCTTTCTGTGGCCCCTGCGAGGTTGTCCACTTCTCCTGTGAAATTCTTGCTGTCTCAAAGCTGGCCTGCCCTGCCGCTCCTGCCAATAAAGTCCTGATCTTTGCTGTTTGTGTGTGCTTCTTCCTCTTCCCTTTAGCCCTAATCCCGATTTGCTCCCTGGACAGCCTGGCCACCGATCTGCGCATCCGCTCTGTGCCAGGATGGCACGAAACCACCTCCGCCTGTGGCTCCCACCCGACCGTGGTGGGTGTCTTTTATGGAAACACCATCTTCGTGTACGCAGGGCCCGGGAGCGGTAACTCCTCTGGGAGGGAGAAAGTTCTTTCCCTTTTCTACAGTCTCGTCAGCCCCAGTTTGAACCCCGTCATTGACAGTCGGAGGAACAAGCAGGTGAAGGAAGCCTTGCTGAAGCTTCAGAGAAGGAAGAGGGTCTTTCATTCCCTCTAGCTGGCGCTCTAGGCTTTCACCTGTCTCCTGTCTTTCTGCTCTTTCTTCTTGAGCTCTTGCAGTATTTCTCACGGAATGTTAAGTGGTTAAAAGTGTCCTGGTTTCAGCTTGGATAGAGTTAACTGTCTTCCTAGTAGCTGGTACAGTGCTATGTTTTGAGTTCAGTATGCAAAGAACCTTGATAACACTGATGTTTGCAGTTGTTGCCGAGGAGCGTTTAGACTAAAGTCAAGGATTTTTCAGCTTCTCATGCCCAACCAGCGAGAAAGCTGGAGGGGCAGAAGAAGTTGGCACAGGACACAGCCAGGGCACCTGACCCAAACTGGCCAACAGGGTATTCCATACCATGCGACATCCCATCTAGTATAGGAACTGGGGAGTGGGGGGGGAATCGCTGCTCGGGGACTAGCTGGGTGTGAATGGTGGGTGGTGAGCGATTGCACTGCGCATCATTTGTACATTCCGATCCTTTTATTATTGCTGTTGTCATTTTATTAGTATTATCATTATTAGTTTCTTCCTTTCTGTTCTATTAAACCGTGCTTATCTCAACCCACGAGTTTTACTTCTTTTTCTGGATTTTCTCCCCCATCCCGCTGGGTGGGGGGGGAGTGAGTGAGCGGCTGGGTGGTGCTTAGTTGCTGGCTGGGGTTAAACCACGACAGAGACAGAGTCACAGCAGCACAGAATGGATGCTGAAAGAGACCTCTAGAGATCATCCAGCCCACCTCGGCTGCTCGAGCAGGGCCAGCTGCAGCAGGCTGTGAGTCTGCTTCTCGAAGGTTCTATTGGCTGCGTTGCTCCCAGGTTGTGGAGCTCGCATGGGAAATGGGCAATGAAGAGGGATGAAGTTTTCAGGCACTTTCTGGCCGGTGCAGTGATTTTTTATTTTTTTTTCCCTTCTGATTTTTTCTCGCCACTTCCTGGTCTTGCGGCTGCCCAAGGCACAGCCAGACAAGCGGAGGAGGGTCCCTGCCTGGCCTGCAGCTCCCTCCCTCGCCATTCTTGGGGTGATTTGGGGTTATGTTGCTGTGTCAGTGAGGCAAAGCTGGGCTCTTGGGGGCTGAGGTCAGTGGGACCCGAGGAAGGCCGTGATGGTCTTGAGGCTTTGAAGGGCTGTGCACCGAGCCCTGTCCCCGCTGGAGGGGACGCTGGTGGTGTTCAAGACGAAGGCCTTGCAGCCCTTGTTGTCGTGTGTGCCCGTGTCCCCCCCGGCCCACAAGGTCTGTCGTTGTCGCAGGGGCTCTGTGCTGCTTTCTGCGTGGGGCCGTGTCCGTGAGTCCTGCAGGGACCTGTCTGTCCTGGCTTCCCCACCAAAGGGCTGCTTCCCCTGGGGAAGGGGACAGGGAAGTTGTTCCCGTTCCCACCCCCCCACCATCGCCTCCCCAGCTGGTGGAGACTGGGCCCTGGGGGTGGCTGGGTTCCCCTCGTGGCTTGCTGGCTCGGATTTGGGGCTCAGTGGGGCTTTTGCACCTCTTGGGGGCTGTTTCTTGGTGTCCCCTGTGCTCCCTCCCCGTCCCACACAGGCACCGAGCAGTTCTGGAGAAGGAGCTTTTAATTGAAAAGCCAAGAGAAAAGGTCCCATCCAAGCTGGTCTAACCCCTCCCTAGCCACCCCCGCCCACCCCCCCTGCCATATACCCCACCCCTCCTCTCCCACCCCCCCCACTCCCCCCATCTCCATCCCTCTCACCCCTGTCTAATCCCCCCCCCCCCCCCTCACACCCTCACGTTGGCTGCCAGAGCCCTGCGCTTGCTGGGTGCCATTGGCAAGGAGCTCTGCGCCTGCCTCTTCCTCCGCTTGCCGGCCGTGGCAGGTGGGGACGGAGGCAGGTCCATCCCCGCACCCTGCCACGGTTCCTGGGGCTCCATCCCGCCACCGTTGAGTATTTTGAGGCTCAGCATGGCGTCGCTGAGCTCGGGGGTGAGCATCTCCTCAGGCAGCGAGAGCGAGCTGAAGTCGTGGTCGGGGGTGTCTGTGCTGGTGCCAGCAGCATCCTCGGGCACGGAACCTCTGCTGGGAGCATCCTGGCTGACCCCCACTCTATCCAGGGCGCAACCGAAGAGCCTTAGGGCCTCTTCCAGGAGCATCTCCTCGGACACTGCAAGGTCGCCTGCAGTGTCCCCAAGGGCTTCGTTGTTGGCGGCAGCGCAGGGGCTGGTGTGGACATCGCTGCCCGGGGGTGCCCCCACAGGGGTGGCCGTGCTGGCGATGTTGATCTGTGCCAGCTGCCCCTTGATGTGCTGGTAGCCAGGGATGGACACTGGCAGCTCCAGAGGGTCTGGGGCCACCCCACTCCTCTGGTTTTTGTAGGGTGTGAGGTATCGTGGTTGGCCCTGGGGGGCCCCGCAGCCCCCGGCACCCCACAGGGCAGCACCCGGCAGAGAAGCGGCGCCTTGGCCAAGCATGGCGGTGGCCGGTGGAGGCAGGTCGGTGGTTGTCCACTGGATGCGGAAGACCCGGGGGTCGAAGAGGCAGCCACATGGAGCCCTCTGCAGACCTGTGTGGGTGAGGGGGAGCCGTGCTGGGCCGGGGGAACTATCCAGGGGCACCCGCCGAGCCGGCCCCGATGGCCGACATCCCCCAGCTCTGGGCCAGGGGCGTGGGGAGCTTGTGGCCGGGGTGATCCCCACGGGGTGAGCCGCTGTGCTGGTGGGACAGGGTTGCAAATCGGGGAGGAGACTGGCATCTAGGAGGTGAAAGGGGAGAGGTGGCCCCAAATATTTGGGGAATTCTCTGCAGATGGGCTTTACTGGGCACGCGCCGCCCGGGCGAGGGCAAGGATGCTCACCGGGGCTTGCTGAACCCCCATGCGAAAAGTGCCGGGGGAACGGGTGTGATGGGGATGGCGAAGGGGCCAGAGCAGACTGCGGTGCCATACCTGCTGGTGGTGCCTGGGGGGCCCGGGCTGCAGGGAAGGGCTGCTCCTGTGCGGGCAGGCGGCATAGGTTGGCTGAGCCTGAGAGAATGAGACAGGAGCGATGGCCGGCGGTCACCTCTGCTCTTGCCCCCCAAGAGCATCCCTGGGCTGCAGGGGTTGGGGTCAGTCCCTACCTCAAGGGTAGAAGGTTTTGGGGAGCACGAATGGCTGGAAAAGCTGGAGCGCTGGGGGGCCCCAGGGCCCAGGCAGTGGGAGCTGCGTTGGTGGCCGTGCCATGGTCCCTTCTGGCTGTTAGCTGCCAAGGACTCTTTGACGTCTCCCCGGAAGGAATGCGGGGGATCCCTGTGTTCCGCCCCACCCCCAAGAGCCTCCCCAGCTCCTCCTGGGGAGGGAAAGAGTTAAGGGAGGCTGGGGTGGCCCCGGGGCCTACAGGCGGCTCTCGGGGTCTGCGGGTGCAAATGTTCTTGGCTTTCAACAGTATTTTTCCGGTGGGGGAAGAAGAACAAGTTGATTCAGCCGAGCCGAGTGGGCACCAAGCTGCAGCCACAGCCTCCTTGCGCCAGATGGCAAATGCGTTTGTGACCGTTGCCCGCGCTTCTGTTCACTGTGTTGACCGGAGCGAGGCAGAAATAGGAAAAAGGACGTCGAGGGCATGAAGGAAGGTCATGCAGTGTTGCTCGGTGGCATGCTTTCCCCCAGCCCTCGCTCCAGTAGTGCTGTCAGGTCTTTCAGTCTCCTGCTGGGAAAAGCAGCAGCTCTGGATCCCCCTGGGAGGGGGTGGCCCTTTCCCTGGGTGCGTGACACCCCGGAGGAGACAGTACCCGCTGCCGCGTGCTCCCAGAAAAGGACTGGATTCTGCCCAACGTCCGGTGTCAGGGCGCTGGGGCTGTTTGCGCTCTACGGGATCCCAGGGATGGGGTTAGTACATCCCCTCCTCGTGCTTGGAGGATTCGGCGCTAGCAAGGACACCCCAAGGGTACCAAGGACACAGGCCTCTCGCTCCCGCTGTGTGAACAGTGTGTGGCCTGGGGGAGTCGGGACAACTGCCGTGAACCGGAGGCCAAAGATCTCTCCTGGCCTGTATCCTGGTAATCAAAGAGATTGCGCTCTGTTCGTGAGGCACCTCTGGCTGCAAGATTGTGCAAGGCCATGTGCTGCGTAACTTGTGGCAGGGACCGATGCTGGGGGCATGAAGGCAAGCGCGCTTCTAAAAGCATAAAACTCCATTTCATTTCAGAGCGCAGCTGAGCCACCCCGCTCCTCAAGACTCTGCCATCTGCACCGCTGTGGCTGGGACCGGGCAGTGCTGCACATCCCAAAGGCCACCAAGTCACACCCGTGTCCCTGCTTTGCCGGGAGCTTCTGCGATGCGAGCGATGTTCTGGGGGCTGATCTCTTGGACTACAGCTACCCCGTCCCTGACCGGCAGCTGGCCAGGAGGGTTGTGTCCAGGGTGGAATTCCACCTCTCTGACAAGAACCTGGCCAAGGATGCTTTCCTCCTGAACATGTCCAGAAGAACAATATGGGCTTCGTCAGCATCAAACTGCTGACGTCCTTGAAGAAGGTAGGCAGCGCGTTGCGTTGGCCAGCCGAGGTGGGAAGTGGCCTCCATGTGGAAGACGCCTGGATGTCTGGGTGTCTGGGTGTGCTCTGGCTGTCTGCCATGGCCAAAACACTGCTGTGTTATCAACAGCTTTCTAGCTACCAGTACAGAGCACAGCACTACGAGGGCTGCTGTCAGGTAAAGGAACTCCAATTCAGCCAGATCCAATACAGAAGGAAAGTGGAGAAACAACAGAGGGAACAGCCCAGGGACACAGAGCCCCAGGTCTCATCTGGCCGCTCCTGTGACCATACGGTGTATGCAAAATCAAATACCTGAAGTGCTCCCTTAGATGCAGTTTACAGCCAGGGGACAAGAAGGTGGCAGTTCTGCATTTTGCAGCTCCCAGGCTGATGGCAGAGCCAAAGCAAAAAAAACAAACCCCAAACCAAACCAACCAAGAGAGGTAAAACTGGAGCGCAGGGAGCAAATGCTTTTCTTTCACCTTAGGCCAACTGCTTGGACGCTCTCTATGCTGCCCTGCCACAGAGGGCATCCCTCTCGTACCAGTAAGAGACATAAGAGTGAATTAAAGCCAGGACGCCAAACCAGACCAAAAACCCGGTTGTGATCAAGAAGAAAGTGGAGAATGCATCAAATATAACAGAAAATTATTTTGGACATTCCCAGTTTACATTTGAAAAAAAAGAGAAAAAAAAAAGAGGAGGAATTAGGTATTAAAAGAAGAGCACTGAATGATAAAGCAGTAGCAGTCCCTCTACCACTACAAACCCACACCCCCACACGCACGTACACACACAGACTGAACACCACCAAACTCCCCTTGACTGTGACATTCACCTCAGCTTGCTGGTCTAGAGATACTGAATGCCTGAAGCACACCAAGGATAACTGAAAACATCTGCATGGCTTTAATGGGAATCCTCCAACTGAAACAAAGCACTTTCTCCCTCTGTCTGCGTTGGCACATCCCCGAGTCACGCTCTCACTCCTCTCCTTCAAAGTCAAGATTCCTAAACGTGAAAAGCGGGAGTGGGGAAAGGCGAAGGGAAGAGAAAAAGAGGGAGAGCATCATCAGTGGAAGACCTGCCAGCTGCTCCTCATTCAGCCCTGTTTGGGGGACCACCCCAGCAGAGAGGAGTTGGTTTGCATGCCACGGTCCTCACTGCCTGTTCCCAGGGAAAGGCCGTTTGCTCAGCCTTGCCGGCCAAAGCGTGGGAAAAGCGTAGGTGTGCGCCGTCGCTTGCTGAGGAGCACGGTCACGATCACATGCAATCCTTTACCTTTTTCCTCCCTGGATTCAAAGGGTTTCTGTCTTCAAAGTGAGAGCCTTCCATATGGTCGTTTGTGACATTTCATCCAGGATAACAATCTCAGAAGGATCAGTCCTGCAATAAATATTTTACATAGCAATCCGTGATTATGGGAACTGATGCCACCAAGGGCATTAGCATCAGCAAGAGGAACAGCGGAGCCCCGAGAATCAAAGCTCTGCATAACCGTGGGAGGTTTTGCTGGATGAGGAGTTTTGGGAGGCAAGCCGGGGAGCTGCAGAGCAACAGCTCTGTGCAAAGGCTCTTGCTGGGGCTTAGCCCCGGTCCGGGTTCCTAAGCCACTGCTGGTACAGATCACGCCTGCAACTCCTCATGTGTTAAGTATGAGGATCTCCAGCTACCGTAAAAGCACTGATGAGGCAAGGTTTGGGGGTCAAACGCGAGTGCTGCAGCCACTCTGCTTGCGGTCAGAGCCTTGCAATCACTTCCTGCAGCCCTGCCCCCGAATTCGATTTTCCCACCAAGCTGCCTGCTGGTTTCTGTGGGATGCCCCACAAAGAGGCAAGTGGAGAAAACTCTGCCAAACACCTTCAAGCTAATCTTGCCGGGGGTCCTGGCGCTTGGTGGGGCTTTACCCGTCACTGCTTTGCTTTGGGATATCCACGTCACTGGTCTTCCCCACGTTCAGCTGAACTGAACTTGCAGCAGCAGCAGCTTCCATGGCCCTCCTGGACTCCTGATGTAAAAAAGGGACAAATCACGTTCTCTGTCTTTGATCAAAGTGGAGATAAGCTGAATGCCCAGCACAAACTTAGCAGTCTGCCCTCCGCTTCTGCCCCTTGGCAGCTATAGGTATTAGTGCAGCAGGGGAGAAACCGTTCACTCCAAAGATTTCGGGGCAGGGGGACTGTGTGTTCAAAACATGATAATGAGCAAGTCTTGCCAGCAGCAGCAGCCACAGCAGCATCTAATAATAATCATCATAATGATAATGACCTTTGTGAAAAACGACTCGTTTTAAAAATTACACCTGTATTCAAGCGTTCAGCTCACTGCTACTTGAGGAAACAAAGGTTACAAAAGTTACAGGCTATTGGGATCTATTTCGATTGAGTGCTGATCTTCCCCCAACATTTCCAGACAAGCTGTAAGAGAAACAGGCAATCTCACAGACACACGGAGATGTCCAGCCCCGAGGACACAGCAAGCCTTACCTCTTCTTCTTCTCCAGCTTCATTTCTGGCATCGTCCAACTTCTTCTTCCTTTCTGGCATAAGGTCATCCAGAAAGCTGAGCTCTCGCTTTGAGAAGCAGAAATCCATCGCTTTCCGGACAAATACGAGAGCCAAAACCTTCATGAATAAGAGGGAAGATGCGGTGAGCTCAGAGACGATGCCACCTCTCACAACAACGCTGCAAACACCCCGCTGCTGAGCGGTGGCAGCTCTTACCATCATGGGAAAGATGATGGCGGCACGGGACACCTTGATGGTCCAGAGCAGGACGAGGCAGGTCAGCTGGATCGCCGTGAAGAAATGCACCTTTCGCAAGGGCACGTGCCGCAGGTAGATGAAATCCGGCTGGTGTTTCGCCGGCATCCATAACAGCTTCAAGCGATCAAAGAACTGCGAAATAAAAGGGAAAGGTTGCCACCTTGGGACTGCGGCAAGTTTCTGGCCCTCTCAAGACGTGGAGGCACTTTGCAGCATCTCGCTTGCCGTCAGAACTCCTGGATCCCACCGCATTCCTCCTGGGAGCAGCACCCATTTTCCCTTCGCTCCATCTAGCAACCGGCTTGCCCCTGAGAGCTGCCCACCAAACGGCAACTATGCCATGCCATTCCATTATTAGCATTTCTCGGCCCACTGAATCCCCCCGCGAGGATTTCCACCAGTGGTAGAAACTGCCTTCCCTTTGCACCAAATTCCCCCGCTTTTCACGTAACCAAACACTGACCTGCCCTAAACCCTGCAACAGAGAGCGCTGAACTTGCCTGGTCCTCCCAGCCCTCTATACCTCCTGTGCCTCCACCAATCTCTTTCTTACACAAAAGAGTTTCATTGCTTGCTCTGCGAGAAGTTTTTCCCATGCCACTACTTTTTTCCCTGCTGCTACAGAGACAAAATACCAGGGAGCCGACATGCTGCACGCTGTAAAAGAGTCCGTACCTGAATTCCTCTGAGCGACGACACACCCATGTAGAGAAAGACGCCATAAAGCACAGGCATTGGTATAAACTGGGGGGGGAGGGGAAGAAAAAAAAAAGAAAGAATGCAATCGTTTCTTTTTCTGTATTGCATTTTCAGTATTACCACCCTCTTCCACAGGCACTGCCTAAAATTGCTTGAAGCTTTCCAGCTTCCATTCAGGCTTAGAGATGGGTCAGATATTAACCATTGTTTTGCCATTTTGTGCGCACGAGTGAGCTAAGGCTCTGCTTTAGGCTGAACTTGGGAGTTATCTCTCCTCAGAATAATCCTATTTTCCAGAAAGGTTGGAGGAAAATAGGCGATTTCACCCGTGCTACCCTATGCCGCATTCTCTGGCGGTAGAAGAAACACTTCTGCCTATTCTTGGGGCAACAGGCAAAGGCCACAGGCCTCCTTTTAGCCTAGAGACGAGATTACTTTGTGGGAGGAACGTGCAAGGAAGACCACGGGGATGACCTCAGTGTGTTTAGCTCCTGGGAACGGCTGCTCCGCGGCATTTGGGGAGCAAATTGCAGCCACTAAAGGGCTGCCTGTTTGAAACAGAGCAGATGTGCTCGTCTGAATATGCTCAACTGTAACCCATAAACATGGGTGGGCCTGAAAGACACCCAAAAATTCAAACAGTTGCGTTGCTCGCTCGCCTCGAGCACACCAAACAGGGGCCTGAAGGGCTGCAAAACCTAACCGAGGCTGGTTCCCACCGTGGGTCAAGCCCCAAGGGTTGGGACCACCTCCTCCTCCTCTGCTCCACAACTAACTACTCAGGCCTGCAGAGAAGGGACTGTTTTTCTGTAACCTCCAACAAGCTCGCGGTTGTTGGGTGGTTTGCATTTTCCTCTCAACTTTAACACAGAAGTGAAGAAGACGGAGCAGCCCATGAACACAAAGATCAGCAAGCCAGTGACTCTCTGCTCTCGTATCCCCAGCAACTTGGGTTGTTCTCCTGGAGCTGAGCAGTCAGACTCTACTTTGAGGCTATTCACGTGGGTGATGGACAGGACGGTCGCAGCCACAAACCAGGGCAGCCCCATCACAGAGCACACCCCGAGCATCACGGCCACCACAAAAAGGTCCAGGTGGTACCCGCATCCTTTCTGCAGGCAGGAAAACAAGAAACAGAGCATCCCATAGCACAAGAGCAAGGATAACGTCGCAAGTCAGACTCAAACCCTGCTCGAGCACAAGTCAACTTCTTCAGAATTCAAAACAAGAAATGGAAACAAGCAAGGGTGTATGCAGGCTTTGCACAAGCACCTGGCATGAAAATCTGGCAGGAGTTCAGACACAATGGATATGCAGAGCTTGTGCATTAAATACTTCTCCAAAAAACAACAAGCCACAACCCAAAAGCACCAAACCATTTTTTCCACTCACAAAGAAAACTGTACCACTTGCAAGGAAGGTGTGACTCTGAGTTATCCCTGGCAGCGCATCAAAACAATTCATTCCCCACACCTGCTGCTGCTGCCATTTTAAAACAAAAACGCAGTTCTCTATTGCTCCAAGATTAATTTGCTCCTCCAAAAGGTTGCTCATCTGAACTGCCCTGTCACTTGCTCCCTGCATCATCGTTAATCCAGGAGAGCATCCTGCCACGCAGCCTGACCTTGTCCCAAACCAATGCCTTCAGAAAGCATCGGGAATAAGAGCTTCCCCCCAGACCTGCAGCCCAGAAGGGGCTGGAGTCATCTCTCGCAGGCCCTTACCTTCAGCTTGTGCTCCTTCCTGTTCACAATAACGGCACTGATCTGATGGTCCATGAATATCAAGATGGTGCAGAGCAGAGCTGGGACGAGCGCAGCCAACACCGTCCACCAAGGGTTGGGTCCTATGGGGTTGATGAACCACCCGCGGTCGTCTCTGGTAGGCTGCAACAAAGCCCACACATCAGCATTGTCTCCCAGCCCAGGCACTCCACTGGCTTTCATTTTCCCCTCCCTCCTTGCGTCAGAGCACCTCCCAGCCCTGGCTTCATGTCCCCCTCTCCCGGGGGCTTCAGCAGTGCCAGTCTCCTCCTTGCAAGCAGCTCTAGATACTTCCCCTGTAGGTATCTAGTTTTGGGGCCATCTTCTCGTTTCCAGGAGGAAGCAAGGCACTTGGAGGTGGAAGAGGAGATGGTCACACCACCAGCATCTCCTCCAGACTCAGCCCTGCCCTGCCCCGGCATCACCTTGTGGCACCCCCACGTGCCAAAACACCCTGTTACCTTGAACTCATGGGGGACCTGGAGCTTCGGCGATGGGATCCCAACCACAAAGTCAAGGAGCACCATGATGACGATGGTGAGGAAAACAGCAAAGCCGCTCACTGTGGACCGTACCTGGGGCGAGAAACCAGAGGTGAGAGGGGCATGGCAAACAGGGCCGTAAGGTGAGATGCAAGAGTTGCAGACATCCACAACATTAAGGCTGCTTAACCAAATCCCACCACCCCTCTGAGCACATGCAGCCTGATCCCTTGCTTAGATACTGCTGCTGTGTTTGTCCCTGTGAGATCTGGGGTCAGACAATAAAAAAAAGCTTAACTAGGCCAACAAGGGTTGGTTTAAGTCAAAATCTAAAAATAATAATAATAATATTAAAAATAAGAAAACACATGTCTGCCACTACAGCTACGCTCACAGCTACAATGGCAACAAGGCACTGAGGCATCCTTTAGTCCTCAAAAGGAAGCTCCTCATTCGAATCTACTTTCCGCTCGTGCACATAATGCGCAGAAGGTAGGGGAAAAAAAACAAACCGAAAACCCCAACCCCCAAAACTTTGGGAAACCTGACTTCCTACTACCTGAGGAGAAGAAAAAAAATAAAAAAAAAAATCAAACCCCAAAAATCTTCAATCTGGGGCAGGTCACGAGGCAGGTGGGAAACGCTACGATGATTTTGCACTCATGGAAATGAGTGTGGGACATCCAAGCTCTTGGAGAGCTTGGCCTGCAAGGCCAACGTTTCCCAGCTTGACCAAGGCAGGGCAAATACTGCTTAGTGCTCCAGGAAAGCCATTTTGGGAAACGAGTGCGGAGATGGACGCTGGCCACCTCCTTCTACTTACTCTGGTTGGAAAGTAGCGGCTGGTTTTAAACTTCTTCAAGAAGCTTGACAGGGCAAAGGTGGCAAAGAAGAGGATGCAGCACCAGAAGAATACATCAGGGGTGTAGGGGCCGTCGCGTCCACAGGCAGGTCCTTGAAACTCCCCACGCAAATACTGACATTTCTGGAGAAACAGAGCGTCAGGACACAAAGGCAGTGCACGTGCGGCAGGGAAACCTCGCATAGCTAGGGGGTTTTGAGGATCTTGGTCCAAGATCCACAACCCTGTAACTGCTCCTGCCAATGGAGATTTATATTTAATGAGCAGCAGCAGCTGAACAAGTGACACATCGAACTACACAGCGGAGAAATGAGATGTGAGGAGACACCATACGCTAGTAACACATTACAAGAAACACTCATCCAGGTGACACTCTTCCATCAGTTGCTTGCATTCATAGCACTGTGTTTCCTTAACTGCATCTGGCTTCAGTCCTCACATCTTCCCGCAAAAAACAACATGCCAGGCTCTCCCAACCCTGTGAAGAAAACCTCATCAGCTTTCCTAACTAAAAAGTAATTCTTTTAAAAATTATTTTTAAACCTGAAAAGGACTAGGATTCACAGGACTAGCATCATTACATTCACTTCACAGTCCTCCTCAAAATGGGAGAACAAAAGATAATTGACATGACAAACGCCACAGTTACAGACGTTCCTTCCTGGGGGTGCAGTTCGCACACCTAGGAGCTCATGCATGCACGAATGGGTGACGCCAGGCAGCAGCCTTCTTACGTGCCTCTGACCTCAGGAAGAAACAGATAGCATGAATACTTTTACTCCATTTGCATCCTGAGGACCAGAGATGAAGCCCAAGATTTGCCTAGATGACACAGTCAGTTCCTTTAAGGGATGAAATTGTTCGTTTGAGTTTGGCTTCAAGGACTCCCACAGCTGGCGATTAACTAAGAGGTATGCTACAGCGAGGAGCCCGACACACAGACTGCAGGACAACTCATCACGCCAGGCCTCTGAGCTTGCAGTTCTCCGCAGGGCCCGGTGCTGCCTGAGCAGGTGGATGGACTTCCCAGTTCCAGAAATACAAGCTCGTGAATCAAACCCTCCTCAAGCACGCAGGCAAAACTGGCTGCGCTTCAGCGAAGCAAACCAACAACGAGGCTTCCTTTGTTTGGGTGCCTCCAGTCTGACGATGCTCTGGGCTACTTTCTCTTCCTGGCAGCAACAGGAATAAGTTGCTCTCATACCTACCAGCTTCTGACAGAGAAAGAGGATGATCTCGTTCTTGCCTGCTAGGACCAGGGGTGGCAATAACGCAGTCTGCCGAGACTGGAAGGGGATGCCTTGGAGGCGGAAACACGCGGGTGTTCATTACTCCTGGGCACTCGGAATCACGGGAGGAGATGATGCCGAAGGGCCTGATCCGATTCACAAACTGACGCACCTTAGGACTGAAAAGGCTTCTCCTTCCACTAACTTACTTTTCTCTGCAACAACAGCCTCAGGAGAGTAACTTCTCCGTAACCCTTTACACTACAGCAACTACAATACTTAATCCTAATGTACCTTACAAGAAAACTACTGCCGTCTTCTCTACTAGAGGGCCAACGCTGCTGCGCCTGTAAGGAGCGCTTTACATTTTATTAACCTTTTGAAACAACGCACTAGCTTTCCTTGCAATCGCATTACGTGGGCTTCCTGGGACTTTATATATGCACGTTCGTTTTCTCTGGCTAAATCAGATTTGGAACGCAGGGGTGGCCATCTGAAAACACTGCAAAACATTCTTTTTACATACATCAGTTCTCTGGTGAAGGCAACAACTGAGGAGGATCTTCAGCTAATGTAAAACTGCGAAGCTCAGAGGAGTCGTACTCCAGCTAAAGATCTGCGCACTACTAGGCAGGAATGTCAAATTAAGCAATGCCCAACAGATACAAGTCATTGGACCTTTTCTTTTACAAGTAGGAAAGAAAGGGTACACAGAAAGATAGTGGTCTGTAGAAAATGCATGTAAATCATCAAGATTTCCAAGGATTACTCGAATCGCTTCCTGGAGAGGCCAAAACAAGAAAGGAAGGAAGAATATTAACAAGATAGCCACAATCCCACTGCCAAGTACAGTTTTCAGGCTTGGGAAAAAAAAAAATAACATTACAGTTTGCAGGAGTCATGGAAGAGCAGGTTCCAGATATTTTGCTTTTCCTCCTCCCCTTCTTCCCCCTGCTCCCTCCCATCACCTTAGAGCACGCTGCCCTAACAGATTCACAGAAACTGAAGTGAATGAATATCTTAACCCTGAATTAACATAGAAGCAATACTATGGAGAGTGGAGGTGTGCTTTTAAATTTAACAAGTTCTACATTTAAGAAGCCTCCTCCTTGCCAGCACAACACATGCAAGTATTGACCTGTTTCAAAAATAAACATATTCCCCTTTTTCGGAATATTGACCCAATTCAGTTACAAAGGAACTGTAATTCAGCCCCAACAAACTCCTGCTTTATAAACGGGAAACTTTTTCTAGGAATACCTTTTGTTGGGAAGTGGCTTGCTGAAAAAGGACATGGGCCTGTGGAAAAGTTGTGCGAGCAGAGTTCTGTGTGAAAGAATGTCAGTTTGAGCAACAAGACTAGGCCTTGGCTGAAAATAGCTGGCTTTACTGATATTGGGAGAAAAACAACAGCTGGTCTCGCTGTTATCAGGAGAAAGACAGGGACGGTGTGACCTTGGCGTAACTTCACAAGTAACTTTTGAAGAAGTTCTCATGAGAAAGTTACTGAACACGCGTAGCTGCCAACCACAAGTGGGTGTGTTTTAGTAATGAATAAACATTAGCAATGTACCAATCATATTAGGACCAGTAGGCATAATTATCGCAAACTGTATAAATATGAGCTATCCGTGCAAATAAAGTTGAATCACTTCTATCACTCATATTGGGTCGACTTATGTGCATTCCTCCGCCGCTCCAACAAATGGCGCCCGAACGGGGACCGAAGAAAGGGGAATTGGAGCGACGGACACTGAGAAGCACCGGTAGCAGCGACCGGGGGGCAAAAGATTAACCGAACGCTGATCGTCTTGGTTGGTGTGTTAACTCTCGTGCCTGGACCGTCCAAAAGGGGTTCGCCGTCAGTGAGGGCTACTGGAAAAAGGCTGCAAAGACTTTTTAACCGAGGTGCCTTAATCAAGGTAGCACCCAGGAGTATCAAGAAGCCGGCCGGCAATGGATCAAGAGGTAGCCCTAAAATTATTACAATGCTTTTTAGAAAAGCGGGGAGTAAACTGCATTAAGCAAATTTCGGGGTTAGTCACGCTGGGTCGCGTTAAGGGATGCTTTAAGAATCCGGATTTATTATTTAAGGAGAGTGAATGGCGTAGATTAGGAGACGTATTATGGGATATGGTAACTGATGATGATAAATCAGCTAAAAAACTAATGAAGCAAGGACAGAAACCTTTCAATTAGTGTGGGTACAGCTTTTGAGCTTAGTACCTGGAATGCTATCGGAACCTCCCTATGGGATGAAATTAGTGACGGGTCTAAAGAAGTTAAAGATCTTGTAACTTTACGGAAATTGATTAAGACAACTCTGTAAGAAATGAAAGCAGATCGTAAAGCGTCTGCGTCTGCTTTTGCTGCTCTCTCTCTCCAACCGCAAGCGAAAGGGAAAAGCGGGGAGAAAAACATAATGCAGCGAGAGAGACTTTTTGGAGCTTGTTCGCCTACTCTCGTGCCCTTGACTTCTGCTCCACTCCCTGGGACTGCCGATATTAATCAGCCATCCGACAGTTCCCAAGCCTCCCTAACCGTACGATTAAAGGAAACCCTACAGAATCAGGGAGTGAGTAAAAATCTGCCTACGAAAAACCAGCCCTCAGATACCACCGTTCAACATGAACAAATTATACCTAGCATACACCCTGATTCAAATAATGCAAACAAGGACTTGGCTACTCTAATAATAGAACAAAAAGAGACAATGTTAGAATTGTTAAAGGAAATGGGGAAAAGAGACGGGGAAACCAACCGCACCCGTGACAGACGCGGAGCCGCCTGTAATAGCCGCTGCAGAAGAAAGGCAGAGACATTGGAGGGGTGTAATAACAGATGCCATTATAGAAGGGACTATGCTCTAAGCATTCCCAGTTATTGCATCAAATGGACAGAAAAAATGGGAGGTGTTTGACTGGAAGGTCATTGAGAAATTAAGGAATGCTGTGAGTCAGTACGGAATCAAATCTGCGTTAACTCACCAAATACTGCAATTCATTTTTTCTGCTGATACGCTGATACCTCAAGATATTAAACAGCTAGCACAGTTGATTTTGACACCCGCCCGAATGTTAGTGTTTTTCTGGCAGTGGGAGAAGCTCTGTGATAGGGAACAAGCAACATCACGACAACAAACAGATCCCCTATGGGGAGTAACCATGCAGATGCCGATGGGTGCTGGACCCTTCGCATCAGGGAACGCTCAGTTACAATGTGTCACTGAGGTTCATCATCTATCACAGATCTTGGCGTATCAAGCTTTTCTTACCGTACCAGACAATATGTACAGCCATGCTTTTACCCAGGTGAAACAGGAGAATACAATTTATGACCACCCTGACATGAACGAGGGCATGAAAGAAAACACGTTCAAAATACTCGCTTTTGAAAATGCTACTGAAAAGACACGCAAAGCATTGTGTAATTTGCCGAAAAATGCAGACATCGTTGATATGATAGAATACACGGATCAATCAGTGGACTCACAGAAAGTAGCCTATGCTGCCACAGCTCTCCAAGGAGCTACAAAGAAACACAAGGCCAGTAAGACACCCTTGGTCAAGTGTTCTAACTGTGGCAAACGTGGACACATTAGGAGCAAATGTACAGGTACTGTTAACAGTAAGTGCTGCAACAAGTGTAAGAAAGATAACCATACCACCAAGAATACAGGAAGAAGGGAAACTTTACACCGACTGCGAAGGCCCCTCGCGTGACGACGCGAATGCAAGGGGCTTGAGCTGCCAGCCCTCAGGCAGCCTCGCAACCACCAGATCCGCCACCGCAGGAAGCTCCAGAGTGGATGTGGAAACCGCAGTCAACATAAAGGGACCACTGGGGTTTGGACTTAGTGCATTTTTAATGGGGCAATCTTCAACAGCTCTAGAAGGAATTCTGGTGCTCCCAGGGCTTATTGATGCAGATTATTGTGGGACTGTGAAAATTATGATTCATGTTTTAATCCCTCCTGTTTCTATTCCTAAAGGTACCAGAATAGCACAATTAGTTCCATTCAGGTCGTGTGTTCCGAACCCAGGTGAAGTACAACGTGGAGATGGTGGATTCGGCTCCACAGGGAAACCGCAGGTATACTTTGCCATGGACGCAACAAGAGGTAAACCAGAAAAGGTAGTGCAATTGGAAGGGCCCGATGGAGTTGTTGTCAAGAAACCGATGACAATCAATACAGGTGCTGATGTTATGATTATTTCACAATGCATTTGGCCTCCATCATGGCCATCGATCAATCCAAACTTTGGTATTGCAGGGATAGGGGGCACACAAGCCACCTTAGTAAGTCAGCTACCAATTACATTTGTGTTCCCCGATGGTGAACACATTACGACGTGTCCGTATGTCATGACTACCCCAACTGAATTGTTTGGCCTCGTAGGCCATGATTTATTGAGCCAAATGAAGGCAATGTTAGTGACGCATCCTTTTTAGGAGCGGTCACTGAGGGGTAGCCGATTCTGAAAATTAACTGGAAAACAGATGAACCTGTTTGGATTGATCAGTAGCTGCTAAATTCTGAAAGGCTACTAAAAATACAAGGGTTAGTTGAGGACCAGTTGAGAGCGGGACAAGTTGTTCCTTCTACTAGTCCATGGAATACATCAATATTTACCATTCCCAAGAAAAGTGGGAAGCGGAGACTGTTACATGATCTCAGAGCTGTGAATGTGGTGATGCACAGTATGGGAGCCCTGCAGCCAGGTTTGCCATCTCCAGTTATGCTTCCAGAAGAATGGGATTTGTTAATTATAAATCTAAAAGATTGCACCCAGATGGCGCTGAACGGTTCGCCTTTTCGGTACCATCGATTAACAAGGCAGAACCCTATAAGAGATACCATTGGGTCGTGTTACCGCAATGAATGCGCAATTCCCCCACGATGCGTCAGGTGTATGTGGCCTGGGCATCAGAGCCTGTAAGAAAGCAGTTACCTCAGTAACTTGCCACAGGATGAGATTTTAACTCAATTGCAGGACATCTTAAGCCATCGCGGAGTAATAATCACTCCTGAAAAGGTGCAAAAGGCAGCACCTTGGAAGTATTTGGGGTGGCACATAAATGCTAGCAATGTTAAACCTCAGAAGGTTCAAATAACATGAGAAATTTCAATGTTACATGATGTCCAGAAGCTTGTGGGAGATATCCAGTGGGTGCGGAATCTTTGCGGTATCACTAATGGCAATATGACCCCTCTGGTAGAACTCTTGGGTATGAGAACACTGTGCAGATGAGAAACGGGAAATGACAGAGTTGACCAATTGGTTGCAGCGCCACGGGAGCCTCCTCCAGGGAATCGTTTTCAACAAAGCACGGCAATCGCATGCGTTCTTGCACCAACCCGCTAGGATGTTAGCAAAGCAATTTGACTTACCACTTACTGATGCCCAAGGTATCGTTAAAGCATGCCCTGATTGTCAAAAGGAAGGGCTCGGCTTGGGCTGTGGGGTTAACCGACGAGGTCTTTTGCCATTGCAGTTGTGGCAAATGGATTTCACCCATGTCATGTGGTTTGGTGCAAAGCGTTCTGTGCATGTGTGTATTGATACCTATCCTGCTGCCATGTGGGCCACGGCACGAACTGGAGAAAAGGCCTTACATATTGAATGACATCTTCACGCTTCTTTTGCAGTACTGGGTGTGCCTCAAGAAATTAAGATGGACAACGGCCCAGCCTATGGTTCTACACGATTTGCTCGATTTTGTAATTTGTGGGGAATTCACCACGGTACCGGTATTCCACATCTTCCCACAGGACAGGCTATTGTCGAATGGGCCAACCAAACCCTAAAAGAACATGCTGCAAAAACAAAAGGGGGGAACCCAGGGCTTACTCCCAGAGGAACGATTGGCCAAAGCCTTATTTGTGCTAAATTATCTTAGATTGACAGGTGATCACAAAGACCCACCAATGGTAGTGCATCATGTTCTTTTACAGGCAGAAAGGACGCAACGAAGTACAGGAATCATGGTAATGTCTAAGGACCCAGAATCCAGGAAATGGTGCAGATCAGCAGAAGTAAAACTTACTGGGAGATCCTGGCTAAGTGGGACAAGCCATGGCTTCGCACTGATGCTGGACCCGGAATTGTTCCAATGGCGACTGGCACGGCACCGGCGGGTGCTGGAGCCACTGATCTGACAGATTCTAACTAATAGAGTATTACTAGTGGACACGGAGTCCTTCAGAGAGGTTTTCAGAACAGCGTGCCTTATTGTATATAGAACCTGCTTTAGGTAAAAAGTGTGTAAAGCATAATTTGATTAAACATAGTGTGATTACGGGAAGACAGTGTGGGGTAAAAGTTAGTTAAAGCCAAAATTAGGGGTAAGGTCTATTTCCATTAATAACCTGGGAACGAGGTTGATTGTGTTTCCACAGATACAGGCCCACGATGGACTCCTGTTCGATTTGCATGACCATCATCATCTGGAGCATCATAGATGATGTGGCAATATGAATACTACCTCAGCCAAAAACTAATGTATAGGTCACCTTGGCTAACATAACAGGTCAAGATTCTCTGTGCATCGCAACTGTATCGTAAAGCCCATGAACCAATAGACAAGATGGCTATGACTCGTGCAGCGCGCCTGGCCAGCGAGCGCATGCGTCATAGATTGCAACCGAGGCGGACTTTTGGCACCCGCTGGCCACGTGTGCTAAAACCCGTTCCTCTGCAAATGTATAAATACTGGGATTTTCCGAAGAGCATCGGGCTGGTGTACAGTGAGGCCATCGTTGCCTCTGTGGGGACGCCCACGGAAAGCTGGCACCTACCGATTGCTGGGCTGAGTTCGTGGAGCAAGATGGCACAAGAATGTATAGATGGTTCATTTTCCTCATGGTCTGGGTCATTAGGGGTAACGGGTTGGCTCAAAGAATTATGGGCATTATTGTAGTTACTGTGATTTTAGCTATTGTAATAGTTTTACCTTGTTCAGCTTATTAAGGAAAATGGCATCCCAAGTTATTAAGCAAGCCTGGATTGCTCAAAAACAAAAAGAGGGAGAAAGATTTAAACGGAGACCTACAGTGGATTCAACCTTGTTGTGGTATTACAAATACAGACTTACAGCCGCTGCTGGATTTATTGTGGGGCAGCGGTACCTTAACTTCTACAAGACAACTAAGTGCACCGGGATGGCAAGCCTTGGCAGCAATTGGACAAAAAAACCAAACCAAACCAAAACAAAAAAAAACCACAACAAAAAAAACCCATCACATCCTCCATGTCTGGCAGATACGTTCCTGATTTACCCATAAATTTGAAACCTTATGCTGAGATTGATATCGAACACACTGACTGTAGTAAGCAGCATGACAGTGACACCGGTGATTGATCCACATCGGTTAACACCATGGGACAGTAAGAATGTTTGGGTGTCACTAGCTAAAGCTATTAATCAAACCTCTTTTTGTGTGCTTATGTATTTTATTAGGTATAATGTTGTTTTTACTGTGTTTAATTAATTGTGTTCACAGATCTTTGCAAAGGGCAATACAGCAGGTGTTAAAATTTTACCTCAATCTATATACAAACAAATAGATTGGCTGAAGAAACATACACAAAGATCCAGCAAGAAACTAGTTGGTTTGATGGAGTGTTACAATCAATATTCGGCGGGATAACACTATGGGTAATGTCATTGATTAAGGAAGCCTTATGATGGTTGGGTATATTGATATTAATCTGTGTAATAGTTAGAATTCCGTATGGGTGCATGATAAAAGGAGTCTCAAAGCTGACACACCAAGCTCTACTCGCACAAAAAGAAAAAGGGGGAATTGTTGGGAATTGGCTTCATGAAAAAGGACGTGGGTCTATAGAAAAGCTGTGCGAGCAGAGTTCTGTGTGAAAGAATGTCAGTTTGAGCAGCAAGACTAGGCCTTGGCCGAAAATAGCTGGCTTTGCTGATATCAGGAGAAAAACAGGGACAGTGTGACCTTGGCATAACTTCATAAGTAACTTTTGAAGAAGTTCCCATGAGAAAGCTACGGAACACGCATAGCTGCAAATCACAAGTGGGTGTGTTTTAGTAATGAATAAACATTAGCAATTTGCCATTGTTGTCCAGGCCCATTGCCTTTTCCAGTCTGGCCCATTTCCAGCTTGGGGGTGCTCTTAGGATTAGTCTGGAGGCAAAGATCACACTGTTGTGCGATCACACTGCCTCACCGTGGCGTATAAATTCCTAGCCACAATTTCTCCTATCAGATGATTATACAGGGCTTCTGTTCCCCAATGTCTTTTCCTATGTTCCTCCCCTATCAAATGCCATAATAAGCAAGAGGGAACGATTAGCTTTCCCTGTGGGGTATGAGCCCACCCCTCTTCATTATATGACCCTTCTAAACCTGTAATGAGCTTTTGATCTTCCTTAGTGTATTCTGGCTTACCTTCTAGGGAAATCCACCTATCAGGAATTAAGGCCCCTTCTGTTTTTACCTGTGTTTTGGCCACTTGTTTTGCCTCTCTGTCCGCCAGCTCGTTCCCTTTTTCCAAATCTGAGCTCGCTTTCTGGTGTGCCTTAATATGCATAATTGCTACTTTCTTAGGGAGCTGGACAGCTTCCAGTAACTTCAGAATTTCTTCTGCGTGTTTGATATTTTTCCCTTGAGAACTCACTAGTCCTCTCTCCTTCCAAATTGCTCCACGTGCGTGTACAACTCCAAAGGCATATTTTGAGTCTGTATAAATGTTCACAACTTTGCCCTGGGCCAATTCCAGGGCGCGGGTTAGAGCAATTATTTCTGCCTTCTGTGCGGAGGTGTTCCTGGGCAAAGCCCCCGATTCTATTACCTCTTGGCTGGCAGTGACGGCGTATCCCGCGTGTCGATTACTGTTTAGGACGTAACTGCTTCCGTCTGTGAAGCGAGTTTCCCCGTTTTCCATGGGGCCGTCTTTCACGTCTGGGCAACTGGCGTACGTTGCTTCGATGGTTTCCAAACGGTCACGATGTACCGGTTCTCCTGTGTTCCTGCTGAGAAAAGAAGCTGGGTTGACAATGTTAGCGACTACAATCTCCACGTCATCCCGCGCTACCAATATAGCTTGATATCTCAGGAATCTTTGTGGAGAGAGCCAGTGTCCGCCTTTTGCTTCCGGTACTGCTGATACTGCGTGAGACACCAGAACAGTCATCTTCTGGCCCAGAGTAAACTTTCGGGCTTCCTGTGTATTTAGTATCACAGCCGCAACCGCCCGCAGGCATCCAGGCCAACCTTTTGCAGTCGTGTCTAACTGCTTAGAGAGGTAGGCAACTGCCCATCGATACGGGCCCAGGTTTTGTGCTAATATTCCCAGAGCAATGCCCTGCTTCTCATGGGAGTAAAGAAGAAACAGCTTACTCGCATCTGGGAGTCCTAAGGCCAGGGCCGACATCAAAGCCTTTTTCGGTAGCTCAAAGGCTCGTTCGGTCTCCTTATTCCACTCAAGGTGTTTCTGCTTAGTGGCTGTCAACGCATACAGTGGTTTAACAAGCAATCCGTAATTATAGATCCACAATCGGCACCACCCTGTCATTCCCAGAAAAGTCCATAACTCTTCTACTGTCTGAGGTCTCCCAGTTTGACATATTGCCTCTTTACAGGCCTGTCCCAAAGGTCTTTGTCCCGCACTAATTTCATAGCCCAAATAATTCACTTTGCCTTGCATTACCTGTGCCTTTTTCTTGGATACCCGGTACCCCTGAAGTCCCAGGAAATTCAACAGACTCGCCGCCCACGTCGTACAATCTTTCTCTGTTTTGGTGGCGATCGGGATATCATCCACATACTGCAACAGCTTCCCCTCCTCAGACGGGGTTTCCCAGGATTCCAAGTCTTTCGCAAACCGATTGCCAAAAACGGTAGGCCTATTCTTAAATCCTTGTGGCAAGGCCGTCCAAGTGAGCTGGGTCTTTCGACCGCTCTTGGGCTTTTCCCATTCAAATGTGAGTAAGTTTTGCCTGGCTTCATGGAGAGGGAGGCAAACGAAAGCATCCTTCAAATCTAAAACACTAAACCAAGTCAATTCAGGTGTTAGCACGGTTAACAGGGTCTATGGGTTCGCCGCTACCGGGTAAAGATCTTCAGTTATCTTATTCACCGCCCATAAGTCTTGGACCACCCAATATGACCCATCGGGCTTCCGAACAGGTAATATAGGGGGACTGAATTCAGACTCACACTCTTTTAATAGTCCCAACTGCAAAAATTTTTCTATCACCGGCCGGATTCCTTCTCTGTCTTTCTTCTTTAGGGGATATTGTTTAATTCTTACCAGCTTTTGGCCTTCCTTGATCCTAACTTCAACAGGTGGAACACTTTTCGCTCTTCCAGGTGCATCGGTAGCCCATACCCCCGGGTACACTTGCTTTAAGATGTCCTCATTAATGATTCCTTCTGGGGGGAGACTGGTTAAGGTTAGGCTCAATATTTGAATATTTTGCTGATCTTTTACCTCCAGAGTAATTTCTCCCTTCTTGAATACAATTTTTGCTCCCAATGGTTCCAACAAGTCCCTTCCCAAAAGGGCCTTTGGGGAGTTCGGCATATATAAAAATTTATGAATGCCCCACTGTTTTCCTAATTTATATTCTAAAGGTTTACAAAACTATGCCTTTTCACTTTGGCCAGTCGCTCCTTTCACCGTGACATAATCATTCCCCGGGGCATCAAAGCCTGATTCAAAACCAAGTATGTTGCTCCTGTATCTACCAAAAATTCTACCTCTTGTTCTGTTTTCCCTAGCTTAATTATAACCAGTGGATCCGCTAGGGTAGATTCCCCAGGTTCTCGTCAGTCTCCCTTCACAGAGGCTACTGTTCTTCCTGTTTGAGCCCTCTGATGCTCCTTGTTCCCTGGGCATTCCCTCTACCAATGACTGAATTTCTTACACAAAGCGCATTGATCCTTGCCCAGTCGGGGCAAGTCTCGTCTAGGCCCTCTTCCCCTTTCTTCCCGAATAACAGCCATTAATTTCCTTTGTCCTTGCCTATATCCTTCTTCTCTGTTACTAAACACCCTCCGTGCTTTTGTGGTACAGAACAGAGATGTAGCAAGAAAGGAAAAAAAAGAAGGGAGGGAGAACAAAGGGAGAGAGACACAAAGACTGGAAGAAGGACAAAGGGATGGCAGAAGAAAAAAATAGTGATAGGCTACAGGACAGAGATGGAGGAGTTCCAAAAAGACACAGGAGCATGACAGAATGAGAGTGAGAAACAAGGGACAGAGCAGGACAGCACTGGAGGAAAAAACAACTGTGATTGATAGGCTGCGAGAGAGACATGGAGGAAGAGAGAAAAGAGAAGGGACAGCTAGCTGGAGAGGGGGATACAGTTAGAAAGGATGGAAGAGGGAAGGGAACAGAGAGAAATACAGAAAAGATGGCAAGAGGAAGCAAGGCAGAGGGACAGCAATAGAAGAAACAAGGGACAGGGATCTGGACAGATGAAGAAAAAAGCAGGAGAAACATACAACATGATACGATGGGACAGAAAGTAACACAGAGCGTCAGATGATAATAATGACAAGAGATAGAGAGAGACTATGAAAAGCACAGGAGGTTGGAGAGAGAGAGAGAAGACATGAATGAAAAGAGTAGAGAGCACCACAAAGGGTCAGGGAAAGAGAAGGACAACAGAATAAAAAAAACCCTCACATATTACACACATGTTATCCACTCATCAAGCCCATTTCAGAGTTACACAGTACCTCAGCCCCTTTAAGAAAAGTAACACATGCGCCCGAGCCCATTTCGGCGCCGCACCACGCCCGAGCCCATTTCACGGTTCTCTACCTACAGCTCCAATTTCAAAGTTCTGCAATCACTAGAGGAAGGAATGCACCCCCTTTCCATTAACCCAGCAGCAGCTACATTTACCTCAAGGTATCTACAACTCGCCCTTGGATGCCTAATTCCAACAGACACTTTCACTTACTTCAACAGCTAAGTTTACCTATGGGCACTAAACGCCCATGCTTCCCTCTACGCTTCCCTTTGTGATTGCCATTAGTACTGTAATTCCCACAAGGACACATAATTACCTGTCTTTTTTACATTTTATTTTTAGTGCTTCATTTGGTCCATTACTCATTCCACATAGATTCAGCTATGTCAGTATTTCAATCCAATTCTACAATGTACTTTTTCTACAATATATAGAAAAGACTTATGGCCTCACTCGTCAAATATTTGACACTATTAGATTTAGTCCTCTTTTAATCACTATTTTTACAAATACATGTAAACTCCAAAAATTTAGCATTACCTGAAGAAGAAATGCCACTATTTAGTACCTGCAATGCTCTACGGAGTGGTCTTTTCCACATTCCTCGCTCCCATTACATACATCGCTGCACATCCAGAAGTTTTACTCCCTGAGGTGACATTACCGCCATGATCCCTGTTCCCGGGCACCAAACGAGTGACCTCCAATCATCTTGACAGACCGTCCACTTCCACACCTCGACACAAAACCAGAAATTGAAAAATATCATTACATCACAAGCTACAAAGAGCAACCAAATATTTTACAAACCCACCACAGACAAATACAGTTACACTCACGCACTTCACAACCCTGGCCTACTCCATGCTGGCCATCTAGTCCAACTCCCCCCACAAAATCCTCAACTGTCTTCCAAAGACCATCCACCGAACAACATATCTCTCTGTGCTGACTGGCAATTACCAGGTTCCAGGGGAGCGCTCCACAGGAACACCGTTCCCGGGAGCCTTGGGAAAAAAAAAAAAAAAAAAAAAAAACCACAAACAAAAAAAAATCGCCCTGCCTTTGAAAACCCAGGCCCGAGGCAGACCCCAGTCCAAACATTGGCAATCAACATTGCCTCATGGAGCAGCTGGGACCAGGGAAAAGAAAAAATAAATGGGGCAGGGGAGGACACACCAAAAACCAACCCATATCCCAGCTGGGGTTTTTTATTCTAAGTTTGGGTTTTTTTTCCTAATTCCCTGAAAAACATCTCAACTCTACATCCAACCTGAAAGGAAAAAAAAACCAAAAAGGCTTAACCACAGAACCCTACAAGGTTAGAGACATTCACAACACACCACTCGTTCAGATCACATGAACGCCAGCCCTCACTCTCAACTCATCCATCATACCGTCCACAGGCCTCAAGAGGCCGTCACCCCGTCTGCAGCAGCAGGGGCCTCAAAAAAGCACCCTACCTGCAAAAACCCAGGCCCCAGCCCAACCTCCTTCCAACCAACCTCCCCACAAACTGCCCTTCCGTTACACCAACATTTCAACACGCACCATCATCTCCACCATCCGTGCATTTTCAACCCGATAATTAGCTTTCACAGTGCCACGTGTCACAGTCCAACCTCCGTAGCGCCATGTCACCTAAACGCAAGGTTCTTTCAAGCACCTCTCGTGCCCTGTCATCACCTGCAAAAACAACACACAAAGCTTGTCAACAGACACTTCATCCTCGAGAGAGAAGTCCTCCACCACTCCCCTACCCTGCTTCCCACCTATTCCAAAAATAACACATCCTCACAGCCAGTGTCCTCCATGACACTTGAAAAAACCAGAGCATCACAAACACAGAGCTGTCCCAAAGTTACCGATCGCTCCAAGACCCATCACGCTGCTACTTAGACCTCAAGGCCTTGACCATTTCTAGAGACTTGCCACAAAGCATCTGCATAAACAAGATGAACACCATTGCCCAGTTCCTGCCTTACTCAATGCTAGTTCACAGTCCAATTGCGATCCCCTCAACTCTGCATGCAAAGAGCCCGAAGTCATTAAACCTTCTACGCTGCCTCTACAATGCCATACAAGACACACACAAACATAGAGCCATGTAATTCACATGCAAATGTAATGCCATACAAGGCAGTACTCTTACCTCAGTCAAGGCAAAACAACTCAGAGCCTTGCCATACCAGACAAAACAGAACAGGGCCAATGCAAGAGACTCTCACGTGACAGTCAATACAAGTACAGACCAAAACAATACAAAACCAATACAGAACCATAGAAGGCAAGGCAGTCTCAGGTGGCAATCCATACAAGTACAGAGCACTGCAATACAAAACACAATGCAGGGCCAGGCAATGCGAGACAGTCTCACATGACAGTCGATACAAATACACAACAAAACACCACAGGGCAAAGGCAAATACAGACCAATACAATGCAAGAAAACTGCAAAACACAGCAAAGCAAAGCAGTCTCATAGAGCCACCGGATGCATCTTCCTTCAGAGTCCACCCACGGACTCAACTCCTTACAGTGCTCTGCTGCCTTCCCCCATCGCTCTGTGGGACACATCCTGTCCCTCCACATCTGAAAAAAAAAAAACCCAAACATATTGAATGAGTCACCTGGATGCAGAGCAAGAGCTTCACAACTCCAGAGGTCTTGATTCCATCTACAAAGACCATCTGGAATGCAGCTACAGCCTGTCATTTTAAAAACAAACAAAAAAAAAAAACAACACACAACCAAAAAACAAACAAAAAAACAACACAAAAACCCAACACACACACCCCCCTGCCCACTGTAGGGTTCAATTATATGGAACTTCGTTACTGGCCCTGAAAGTAGCTCATGGTCGCAAGAGAGTTCCAGACACCTTTGAAGGCTCTGAACAGAACAAACAAGAAGATAGAAGAAGAAAGATCCCAATTAGAAAAACACAGGTGCACATTCCACGATAAAGGGAACTTGGCACAACCGACCTCAATTCAGGGGCTTATCTCGACCAGTTGGACTAAGACAAGTTTTGCATGCTCTAACATAGCCAATTATATCCTGTGTGTATGCACGTGTACAGAGCGAGTATAACTAACTGTATCTTATGTTTCTACGCGTGGACAGTATCGATGTAACCAATCACCGCTTACGCTTGTGCGCGTGGACACCACATGCTTGCGTGCAGCAGCCAATCAAAGCTTCTAAACAACTTAGAGAGTTGTGTAAGAATGATCAGCTAAGCTCAATAAAGGGGCGACTTTGATCATCATACTGGTGTTCTATCATCCGGGCCCCGCACGGAGTAACCCTAAACCCTACACCCCACCAACCAAAAAAACCCAGGGCCAAACTTGGAGCCCATCACGTGCAAGTCTTAACACCTTAGAGACTCAAATCCGCTTCACTGCCCCTCAGCAACCCCTGCCACACGGCTCCAATTGTCTCCGTGAAACACTATCGGCACGGCTGTCCGCGCAGGCCGCTGATGGCTACTCGAGCCGAGAGGACTGTACAACCCTCGCCTAAACGGTCTAGGCACATCAACGTTTCACCCGTAGACTCTTATCGCTGTTCCACCTACCCCTGACTCCACACCCCCCCAGGGAGAGCAGCTCCAAGCCAAGCACACCGTGTGCAGAACGTCACCACGTGGAACGCCACCAACGAGGTGATTCAACGAGAGAGAAAACTCTCAGCAAGAAGAATGACCCCCGGACGGGAGGCGCCGTCGGGCAAGATGACCTACGGGGCCGCAACCGCGAGGCCAGGAGGCTCCACAGCAGACCCAGAGGAGTCAAACGGAGCGGCCCGTTACAAGACAGCACTGTCAAAACCCAGACGACAGATGCGCCAGAAGCCTGGCGTCGAGACCTAAGGATGTCAGGATGCGGGGAAGAAGTCCCACTCCGAGAAAACGGACGGCTAGAGAGCAGAGCTGCCGATGCAGGCTGAAAAAAATGCTGCCATAGAGCACTGACCGGAACCCGCCAAGACCGATCCATGCTTTAGAGCTCCGAGCGCAAGAAAAGAAGCACCCGATTGGCACCGGGCCAATGAGTAAGAGCATTCAAAACCCTAGGGACAGCACCCGAAGCGCATGCCTCGCTCCTCTGGCGCAAAGCGCGACAAGGACATCGAGACCCGAGGAAGGTCTAAGCGCACAAGACAGACTACACAAACTACACGCCACCGCGGACACGGGCTGGAACTGCCCTGCCCGGCACACACGGGTCTCGTGCTGAAAAGCAACCCGCTCCGTTCTCCTGCGCAAAGGCGACTGCTTTGGGACAGCCCTCTCTCCTGCGCTAACTTTAAAACTCCTCCCTGCTATTCCCAGCTTTGTCCCTTCCTCTCAGCCTGGTCCCTCAACTTAGCTTTCAGAGGGCTGAGGGTCCAAATCCATCCTCCACAAAACCACACGGGCTAACTGGGATGTTCCTCAAGGGGAACATTGCTCTTCAACATCTGCAATGAAAAAAACAAACACAAACAAATCAGAAAAGGGAGTAAGCATCCCGCTGGCCAACGCCAACTACTTCCCCAACTCCCCCCTCCTCACAAGTGCCACCGTGTTCACTTCCCCGCTCATTCCAGACTCAGACCCTGCAGCCATCATCACTCGTGGTATCTAAGGTACCGAGAGAAACCACGTTAGCGTGGCACTCGTGAGAAGCCATCGGCCCCACACTCCTCCTCGCTAATCCACAGCTCACCTGAAACGCTCATCCAATTCAAAGATAGCCCACACAGCACCTCCACAACAGAAGGTAAAGGCTGAACCAAGCAGCCCCATAATACTTTGCTATTCAACACCGACCCGGCCGACGACCGCCTCACCTTCTCGGACCGCTCACCGGCATGCAGCTTTTCGGGAGACCTTATAGCAGACTTCACGGTACGTAAAGGGTGCCTATAAGAAACCTGCAGAGGGACTTTTTACAAGGGAGTACAGCCATAGGACAAGGCGGTAACGGCTTTAGTCCTAAGGAGGGTACATTTAGTTTAGGCGTTAGGAAGACGTTTCTCACTAGGGGTGGCGAGGCACTGGAACGCGTTGCCCAGAGAACCTGCGGATGCTCCCTCCCTGGAAGCATTCAAGGCCAAGTCAGATGGGGCTTTCAGCAACCTGGTCTTGCGGACGGCGTCCGTGGGGGAGGGTTGGAACTAGAGGATCTTTATGGTGCCTTCCAACCCAAACCATTCTACGATTCTATGACATTCAAATCCAACTGCAAAACTCCTCTGAGAAGGGCTGGTAAACCCTCCTCCCTTTCCCCAGCAGTCCCAAAACTTAAGAAACCCCTTTTCTTCTCCTCAACTGTCAGGAAAGGAACCCCACTGCTTCCTGACACCTCCTGCCCTCAATCTGCACTCCTGAACCCCCTTCAGTGGCTACTCCTCAAGAGCCGCTCTTCTGAGCAACATCCCAAATTCTGGGGGCACCCCCTAACCTACAGCTCCCCAGAGACTCTGAGCTCTGCTACATGCCCACAAAAGAAAGTCAAGTCCCAAGCCTTGTAATCTACGAGGGGCCTGCCACCAGCTGCAAAGATTCTAAGGACAACGTGGCATTCTGTGGGCAATGAGGAAAGGCACCCCAAACCCTGAAGGGCACTGTGCCTCACGGCCCTTCTGCTTTCATCAGTAGTACTAAAACTCCATAGACAAATACATACAAGATGCTCACCCTAACCCCTGCTAAACAATGTCACCATCAGTCCCGTTAAGAGAGATAACAACTTACACAGCAGAACTGTTAAAAACCCAACGTTCCTTCTTCAATAAAGTTGGGAATTGCAGGAAAACACAATGCATGAAGACTAAAAAAAAAACCAAACAACAAAAAAAAACCCAAACAATGCATACTATTAAACCATCTTTCTACCCCTGAACTGATGCAGAAACTGACACTAGGCCTAGTAGATGTAGAAATAGAACGTATGTTTAGACTCAGTGTATTGCTAAATAAAAGACTCAGGAATTTGTTAGAAGGTTAACAACTGCCTCTGTAAGTTGATTTACGTAGACAAGCCAAGGACATAAAGCACAAGATTCCTGTGTCTGTAATATAAGACAAAATAACATGCCCTCTTTGAGGAGGTATTCTGTTTGATAAGAAAATATGTTCTGTCTCTTGTGGTGACTGAGCCAAAAGCTAGGTGATAAGCAGAGAAGTTGTTTGTGGGGCCCAGAAGGGGATCGTACTGCGCAAACTCGTACAACAAAGTTCAAACAGCGGACAAGTGAGGAAGACTATGGAAGACCACCAGAGGACTCCAGAAGACCAACGAAGACCTTCAACACGCATGCATAAAGGACATTTACATATGCTAATGACTTCTCGGAAAATCAATGAATATGTATATTATTTCTCAGAAATTTTATGAATATGTATGTAAGGCAGGTATTTAACCTATACAATTAGTCCCAGCCAGAAAGCACATTTGGAGGAGCGATCCTCCGTTCTTCCAGCGCTGCAATAAAGAATACTTAACTCCATCACTGAATGCTCATTTCGAGAAACAGAACACTCGAAACAAAATTACTGACCTGAAAAAAAGAAAGGGGGAAAAAAAAAAGCTGCATACAAGTGTGTCGTGGTTTCAGCCCAGCCGGTAACAAAGGACCACGCAGCCGCATATCATGTCTGAATAAATGTGAGTTTAGTAGGTGTATAGGTAGATACACATTCAGAAATGCACAAGAACTGAAAGGAGTAATCTGTAACTGGTAGACTAAGAACACTGCAATAGCATGCAATGTAAATCAACATGCACCTATAGGGAAGGGAAGGGAAGTACGGAAACATTCTTCTGGATTGAAAAAAAAAAATATACGCAGCAATGGTAGGAAAAGGTACTTGGAACGTGCCACTTTCAATCCACTGAAACAATGTCTGCAACAGCAGTAAGAACACTGGCAAACTACCTTCTCTGTTCCACAGGGCCTTGAAACCCATACGCATTGTCTGTTGCCAGTTGCCCTTAGGAAACAAAGGCGCTGCGATCAGTAGAAGCGTGTAGAACACCGAAAATGAAACTTTTGAGTATGTCACATGCAAGATCCTCATTCTCCGTACAGTCTACAAGGTTACACAATTGTAAAATACTTTGTAAGAATGAGAATCCTGACGTTTGCCTTGGATTAAAAAAGTTTTAAAACTCCGTTTTGAGGTTTTTTTCCAAGGGTTTTAGAAATAAAAGCATCTTGGTAAAGTGACTTTCACACACTGCACAGACACAAGCAGTGTTTCTCCCACTGCGAGAGGAGTATCAAAATACTCTTATCTAATATGTTATAGACAAGAGTGACCAAGGTCACAGGAGAATCTGTACTTTCCCACTGCTTACAAGGAACGGGCCAGCTGCTTTGTGCCTCCTATGCAGCTGGAGCATGCAGTTGCCTGGTAACTTGTTCCGACCTATTGCATCTTAATCACATATACATGGAGGAATACCAAGCTGACCGCTTAGGTTTATCAGCCAAAACAGTTTACAGCAACGCAATAGTTTAGAGCAATTCAGGAAGTTTAACACTGAATTTAGGTATGCGCTTATATGGTTTGACGAACAGAACTTTTATAAATGAAAGGGAAACAACAGGTGACTTTAGAGCATACAAAAGGTATAGTCTACAAACCAAATATCAATTATTAGCAATGTTTCCCTGTTCAAAGGGCATCACTTAATGTCTCAGACTCAACAAGCATGAACTGACAGACTGTTATGATTTGAAAATTTTAAAAAAGTTCTAATAGTGTGCCCAAAACAGAGCTGTTTCAGTGTTCAGGCTAGACTCGTCGTCTCCAGTAAATACATATCTTAATTCTAACACAGGATAAAAACCGATTTATAAATTTCCTCTTGTAAAAATGAAACTGTTCCAATCACCCTGTTCACTCCTATTTAAGATATTAAATAGGGCAAATCAGAAGTAACTTGAACCAATCCCTCCCACCCAGCTATAAACCAGGACCATATACAGCCCTTGCAGACTACACAAGACCCTGTCTCATTCCAGCCATATCATTAGCACAAGCTGTGCAAACCCATGCAAATCAACAGGTTTTCCAGGCATAAAAGCAGACTCCAACAGCAGTTAAGCCACTTCTTACAACTGACAATGTCATACTTCCATCACTGATTATAGCACAAGAACAAAAGAGAATGGGTCTTTATTGTCCTTCATGAACTTGAGGGGCTGCAAGAAACCAGTGAAGTTACAAGCCTGGATTCTGTAATGTCGCTATCAGCATAATTTTCAAAGATCCGGCCTCCTGTTACGATCATCAAACATAATTTTGAGTTCAGGGGACAGGTCATCACAACACTATGTTAGGTAGAGTATAAAACCTTATCATCAGATTCTCAGCTAGTTTAAGTCAATGTATTCTGTGTGTTCCGCTGAAGTCAACGAAACTAAACACACTATCATAGGAAAAAGATATTTCAGCACGCCTCAGACCTGGAAAACTATCTTGAAAAATGCCCGTAACTTTTAACACAAATTCTCTGCACTTCCCACGATCTCTCAACAGCGAGCAGTAGTAAGACCCTAACAGTTACTTGCAACCTATTTCTTGCATAGCATTCATTTTTATTTTAATTTTAAAAGGGGCAACTAATAAATAAGATTTTTGCAGCTACTCACAAAAATCAATAAGCAAAGACATTTGTTCCAAGACTTAAATTTCTTGTATAATTTAAAAAACTATCAAAACTCTGTAAAGTAAAATAGATACATTTACCTACTAATGTAGGAAACTACAGACAAACTTCAGGAAATGACCAAAGGTGCAGAGGATAGGCTAATGCCTATTAGCATTAGGTAGAAAAACAAGGTAGAAAAGGTAGAAATGCCTATTAGCATTAAGGTAGAAGAAGAAGAAGAACAACAACAACAACAACAAAAAACCCCCAGAAGTTCTACAGAAAAATGAGTGAGCAGCCCACAGCACTGGCAGACAACAGATTTTTTTATCCCCGCTTCCTCCACCCCTTCTTCTTACCCCCCCACCCCCGGTTTTTTTTAAAGGAAATAATTATTCTATTCTGAAACATATTGCCAGTGATGCAGTTGAAGCCAAAAGTTTAAATGAGTTCAGGAGAGAATTAACCGAATTCTAACACATGTGCCAACACAACTGCTATAAAAAGCATCTGCATCATGGTGAAATGCAAACAGCTACTCTGAGAATGACACATTATTATTCACTAAATTTGCCTTTTACCCTGTTGTATAGTTACTAATGTTGAAAAGAGTCACTGCTGTGCAAGAAACTAAAACTTACAGCGCTTTATGCTCGGAGAGAACTGTGGCCCATCAGCTCGTGGCTGTGAAGTCTTACAACTTAACACGCTGCAGTTGCACACCAGCAAGTTCTGAGGCGGACTGCCGACTGTATTCAATAGTCACAGCTTATGTAGGAGGATATGATAAACTTGACTTATTTGCCTTTAACCGATGCTCCAAATATGTTAAAGTCGTTCTTAAAGCAGGTTACTGGTTTGATTACCCTTCATACAAAATCCTCCTTCAAATGGAGGTTTCTCTTCTCTTCTTTTCTGATTTAAGGCATGAACAGAAACCACACCTGCATCATCACTGAAATCAGTGCCTATTTTTCAATAAACTTTAGCAGCAGCATCAGAATTCGTCCTCAAGTACCGTTCATAAAGCAAATGCTTCATTCTTCAAAACTTTTTTTAGCAAAGGTTAGTAATGCTGTACCACAGACTCTCACGCCCAGTCACACATGTTCTTCCCGAGACTGTTACGCAGCTTAGTATTTTAAAAATCGCCATCCTAACTGCGTACCTGATACTACTGGTTCTCCCCTTTTTAAAGTCTGATGTTAAGGAAAAGCTGCAAGTCCTACAAAACCAGGCAGACTTGCTTGTTCATGCCAAAGAGAAAAAGGTTAAGCATTATTAAAAAATAAGACTATTGCCTACCTTTAAGTATCCATAAAGCTATCAACATGAACCGTATGGTGGCCTGTTAGCATCGCTATTTGAACACGGGCATGCAAAATGTCCTTCAGTTAAATTCCAAACTCTATGAAGTAATTGGTGGGCAATTCCCCAAGGATAAAACGTCTATCAAAAGCCAACAGTAAGCCAGAAATCTCTTTCCGTTTCATAGGGTAAAAAAAAATAAATACAGTGAATCCTGAAAAAAGAAATAGATATTAGACAGGGAACGCCTATATAGTTATAGGGCAAGTAATAAAACATTTAGTGTTTTGATTTTATTTTTTTTTATGTCATCACAATAGTTAGACAAACATGGAAACATTTGCAACAGCAATACTTGGGTCACTTTAAAATCTTGGTAACACTGAAATACAGGGCAGCGAAAGCTAATGATGTGGGGAGGGGACTTTAGGTCTTATTATTTTCAGACACATTCACACACACACACACACACATATATATATATACACACGCGCACTCCACAACTCCAAAGAGCTATCTTAACTATGTCTGCCAGTAAACGGAAATAGTAGGCAGAAAGGAACCATATCCATACTAAGACAGTTAGCTGTGCCGTAAAACTGAAGATCACTGCAACCAGTGCCATCTTAAAGAAGAAGAAAAAAAAAAAAAACCAACACCAAAAAACCTGAAAGGAACCATCACTGTGCATGTCATAAGCATGAAGTTATTTTAACCTGATGACTACTCTGCTCTATACTTTAAGCATCGTGAAGTTTTTATGTGTTTTTAAGGTCTAAGGTTACTATTTTAAATGACCTACTTGTAGTGGCAGCCCAAGTAGCATTCTGGAGAACACCACAGTGCCCACAACTTCTACAGGTCAGTGCAGTCTGATCAAGCACTACATTTCTAGGGGAGGAAAACAAAAAACCACTACCGCTCATTTATTCAATTGAAAAGCTTATTACCTGTACCTTCCAAAGCAACAGGCTACAGGAACACTGAATGCAAAGTAAACCAGACCCATCTGGAATAATCTGACATCTCAGCTCCAAGTTACACATCTTTCATTTCGTATTTGAAGGGATTAACAGCATTTGGATGCACAGAAACTGTCTTTACAGTGATGTCTGTAGACCTCCGAGTCACAAGTTAAAAATGTCTTCCTAAATTATAACAGTATTAGCACTTCCTCTGAAAGGAGTGAAAAAAACCACAACCAGGGAAGGAGGAAAGTGACACAACACCAAGGTTTTTTTTCCCAGAGATAACAAAATCCTGAGAGAACAAGATGCTTGTGCTATCAGAATAAAAATCCCCAAAGAAACAAAAGAGTTTACCTTTCCCTTGGAAAAGTTACTTTTGAGTCAAGATCTGCTCTTTTTCTCTCCCAACCATGAAATCTCTCTTCAGCTTAAGACTCTCTTCTACTGCAGTAGAAATTTAGTGCACATGCTGGAACCTGGACAGAATCTTATTTAAAAAAACAAACAATACAATAGTACTACAGTGGCTAGAAATCTTTTACGTATTCTGATGAAAAGACTCAACTTATTTCTAGGAAATAAAGTGTTTGGGGCCAAAGCCAACACATGATGTTCATGTAAGGTTAAATTTTTATTATTTTTTTTCTTTTTTTAAATTGATATATTGAAAAAAGCTGGAGAAGGAAGCAGGGACAGAAATGAAAAACCATTCAGGGAGTCAGTGGTATAGACTGTCAGCACGCAACCTAAATATTGTAATTGCAGATCACATAGTCAGAACAAGCCAGTCAAAAGTAGCACACTCCCTGGGAGAGGGGCAGGAGTCTCTTCCCCCTTGTCTTTCAAGCCAAGACCCAACTAGCAGAAGGCAGCTTTTCTGTCAGATAAAGCAAGGCAAAAGGATCATGTACAGCAACTTCCTTGCAGCCTCTTGCTCCTGAGCACCCTTCTTCACCTCTTTTCTTTCTTTCTCTCTTTCTTCTGGTGATGGGAAGGCAAAGCATGTTCTGTTCCTGTGAGCCCATACTGCTTGTCCCTACAGTCACAGCAGGCACCTGTGATTCCTCTCCGAAGACATTTACGCATAGAAATCAGTTGAGTGGTGTGTTACGGAAGCATAAGCTGCAGTGGACCTGATTTTGAATCAGTTATTGTTTTGCCCATCATGACAAAATAAAACCAGCAATTTCTTACTTTATAGAAATTCTCCTAAAGTAGTAGTTGCCCCCAACAGCTGTCAAGTTTTTGTATCACAGGAGAACAAATGCAGCCAAAAGAACATCTTCTCTAAAATGACCGCTCCGAACTGCACAAGCAGGCAGGCACAGGCAGCTCCCGATTTAATTAAGCGTATGTACACAGCACCACTTAGTGGTGCAAGCAGAGTCACCGCTGATAGGAATGAGAAGCTTGAACACCAACCTTCCCTCCCCGGCCCCCTGGACACTGCAGCCTGATCTTGACAAATTGACCGCCTGGATAAAGAAAGCTATCTGGCAACTAAAAAGATCCATTGTACTTTTCTGCTCAGTACACCTAAAGATACAGATTCACCCTCTAAATCTCGGCCAATTTCTTGAATACCACCAACACTCAGAACGGGTTTCAAATGGCAACGTGGCAGGACAAAGTAATAAATGCTTATCCTTAAGTCTGCTAACTTTCTAAACCTTTGCCTAGACCTTAAGGAAATGTAAAAACAAACAAACTACTGCAAAGTTCAACACGCAATCCACGCAAAGTTAAGGCTATCAAGTAGGAACCTGATTACGAGTATAAATCATGCAATAGCTACTCTATGACATGGATGTCCTGAACAGATCATCCTCTACAGTGTAACTCCAAGGTACAAACCCATCAGCACCTCCTTCCCTCTCTGTATCGCTGTGGTTACCTGCTCTGTGCCCAGAGCCAAAAAGAATCCCGACGTTGGAGTTACTGTTCCTTTTATGCCCAGCCCCATACTTCTTTCCCGACGGAGAGGTGACGCACCTGATTTGAGGTGGAGTGCAGACAACCTTCTCATCTAGTGCTGGGCAGTTTATTTGTCCCACAAACAAACCCCAGGAAAGAGAATGCACAGTTGGACGGGTGCACTTGAGATTTTGACCACGCGGTAGCACCGTTAACTGCTGAAAGAGCAGGACTCTCTGCCGCTCCGTGTCCATGTCACGACTGCCCTCACGTCCCCAGTCTGCACCCAGCTCCTCCAGGGTGTGCAGAGGGGCTTCCAGCCCTGGCTCAGCAGGCGTCCACATAAGATCCCCCAGCCAAGAGGGGGGTGTATGCTCACCTGCCACATCGATACCGTGGGTACATTAAAAGCCACCCCCCAACTCTTTCCCCAGAAGTGACTGGGGGAGGCTTTTCAGTCATCTGGCTGTAAACCCCCTCCCCCTCAGGGAGACCAACATCCAGGCATGCCTTGCTCTAACTCCCCAAATCCACTGCCCTCCGAGGAATAAAAGGCGTCTGGGCCACTCCCCCGGCTCTAATCTGCAGATATGCCTGGCTTCCCAGAAGTAGGCTGAGAAAGCCAGCATTAAGGCAGTCCTTCCCACGCCCAGATCCACAAAATCCTCAGAGAAAAGAAGAAAAATAGCCACTTCACTGCAGCATGAAGTAAATAAACTTGGGGGACACAGGAGGCCAGTTCTCCTGGGGTCAATGGAAAGGAGGGCTAGATGCAACGTATCTGAGGATTTTCCATGTGCACAGCTGAAACAGCCATGCCTCAAGCAGGGATGCGTCCCATTTATGGCAGTTCCTCGCCACTTCTCATCCCCAAAAGACAAACTCGGGCCTCTGCCTTCTCCGTGTGTAGCTCCCCACTCCCTTCAGCATGGAGCTGCGAGGCTCTGGGTTTGTGGAGAACCACAGGTGGGAAACCGAGGCTACTAATGGTGACCACAGAGAACAGACCAGCTCGGAGGGGGCGAGGAGGGCTGATGCACAATTTCTACGTTTGAATTTGTTGGGAACTTGGTGGGAGTCACAGGCTTGCAAGCCACAACCCCAGCTATCCAGGACATGGGCTTCCCAAGATCACAAACCTCCGGGGACGGGGACGGCGCCTGCGCCGGCGAGCGAACGCCGGGCTGCCCCAACGCGAAGCACGGCGCATGCGCCCGGGAGGCGCGTCCACACGGCTGGTCGGGGAGCGGGCGCAGCGGGAAGCCCGCGGAAAACCACGCGAAACCGGCAACGCTCCCGAGTCTGACCTGGTCGGACTACGCCGCGCCCGAGAGCCGCGCTGCTGCCCGGCTGCCGAGTCCACGAAAACTACAGCTCCCGGCATGCCCCGGGAGGCAGCCTGCCCTGCTGCCTGGCCCCGAGGGAACGCCGCTTCCGTTCCCCCCCACCTCCCCACGCCGGCGCAGCGGCAGTTCCCGCCGAGCCCCCAGCGCCGCTCCGGGTAGCTCCGGCACGGCGCGGCCCCGCTGCCGCTCCGTGCGTGCAACACGGACCCCGCCGTCCTCCTCGGGGCTTTCCCCGGGACCCGCCGGCCGACTGCGCAGCCCCGCCAGGGGGCCCGGTGAGCCCCCACCCCCGCGCGCCCGTTCTCTCAGCCGCCCTGTCAGCGCCCCCCCCACCCCCGCGCGCCCGTTCTCTCAGCCGCCCTGTCAGCGCCCCACCCCCCACCCCCGCGCGCACGTTCTCTCAGCCGCCCTGTCAGCGCCCCACCCCCGCGCGCACGTTCTCTCAGCTGCCCTGTCAGCGCCCCCCCCTCCGCCCCCCGCGCGCACGTTCTCTCAGCCGCCCTGTGAGCCCCCAGGGCTCCCCCTCGGCCTCGGCACCCCCACCTCCCCCGGGGCACCCCCACCGCCCCCGGGCCACCCCCGCCTCCGACGTTCGCGCTCCGAGGGGCGCCCGGCCCCGCTCACCTTCTCCCTCGGGGCAGCCGCAGCCCGGTCACCACTCAGCTCCGCTCTGCTCCGCTCCTGCCTGGGCTCCCGGCGGCCCCTCCCCCGGCAGCCCCTCCTCCCCCGGCGGCCCCCCCCTTGCCAGGGAGGGGGCGTCGCCATCAGCCTCTCACTGCCCGCACCTGCGGCTCCTCCAGCCCCGGCCCGCAGCTGTGGTACCGAAACCCGCAACCAAACCCCTCACCACCAAGGTGAAGTGAAGCAGCAGGCACTGCCTTGACTGAGTGACAGATGTCAAGAGTCATCTGATGTGGAAGAGGTGTTAACTGGGGTCAAAATACAGATTTTAATACCCATCTTATTTTAGTTCTAAGACTTGGCGATTGCCAGGTATCATCTTTTCGATTTCCCCAGGTCCACCCGCGAGCGAGGCCACAAGGGAGATTTCTTCCAGAGAGAGGATAGAGTTATTAAGTCTCAAGACCACGATTTGCTTTTCTCCTTCATGAAGAGGTGAGTGGATCATATAGCATCACTAGTCACCCAAGCAGTTAAGCCTGAACTTTTCACCTGTCCTTTAATGCCGTCAACTCCAAGCTAAATTTTTCCCGTTATTAAGAGGGGACCAAAGATCATGTGAAGTATTATTATCCTTTCTACAAATACACCCCCATCTTAGAGCTTTAGCTACTAGAGAAGGTCTTGGGAGTTTGGGGTCAGAGGAGCTAGCTGCAAGTACAAACTTTCATACAGCTCTGTTTAGGATGTGTGATGTTTCTCTGGTTGTCTAAACCGGTCTAAATTTCCACAGATGGTGCCGACTCTGGGTGGCTCTAACAAGGATCCTGGAACTCCAGTAAGTTCTAAACATCGTTTTATATTTTAAACATGATCCCAAGTTCCTTTTTGCACTTGTCTCTACGGTTTTGGCAGCTGACAGCCCCGAGGGGTGCTTGTACAAGTTTCTCCCGAAGGGCGAGTAAATTAATTCTTTTGTCCGTGAGGTGGATGGTTTGGTAACGTTATAATTCACAACGCTGTAATTCCTTCTTTCAAATTTAAAAAAAAATAATTGCCTTTTAAATCCATCCAATTTAATCTGCTAAAATGATTCTCATTGTTCTACCTCTTTTCTCAAGTTTTGGTTAAATTCAATGTCAGTATTCTCCACGGAACTAGATTTTCATCTGACTTTGGAATCGGAAAGGCAGGCTGTTACTGAGGTTAAACTCGGTGTCTTTACAAAACTTTGAATCAGTTACAAAACTAGATTATTTTTTTTAATTCAAATTACAAAACCGGTTAATATCAAGATGAATAGCTCAAACAATAATTGTTTCATTTTGTTTATCTCATGTTTAGAACCCCTCAAAAAAACCCACATACACCCTCTGAACACACAAAAAGATTATTGCCCTCGACAATATTCCTAATAGCAACCCCAACATTATAAACTTTACACAACTGTTTTCCCAAATAGATAACGTGAAACTTACTTATAGATTTTCCGTTTTAAAGGGACAGTTTCTTTAGACTTCCAGTTTCTTGTTGGGTGCTTTCTTTATTCTCGAATAATGAAGCCAAGGTTCTTCTCCCAGACCTTTACTGCTACAAGTGTTGTTAAAATGACTCTATACGGTCCTTTCCACTTCTCGGTGATTTTATATATATTCAGTCTCCTGGTCGGAAGGGATGCGCTGCTACGTCCAGTTCTAAGGGTCCAGCTGTGGAGACATACTGACAAAGTTCTTGAAAAGAATTGCTTAAAGAAATCATAACACCTTTTAAAAACATATCTCCAAAGGCACTCAAGATACTCAGAACACAGGACTCTTGATATGGTCTTTCATACAACATTTCCTAAAGACTTGACTTTTCTTTCTCTTCTGGCTATACTCCGATTCTTAATAGAGCCACGGGTAACGCTTTAACCCATGTGAGGAGTGAGGTTTCCTGACAAATTTTACTCGACTGTTGCTTAAGGATATAGTTCATTCTCTCTCTCTCTCTCTGCCCACACACTTGCTCGTGGTCTATGTGGGGTGTGATAGTCTCAATCCATAGATAATACTTGGCTCAACTTGTCTCATAATCTTTGCTATAAAATGAGGGCCATTGTCAGATGACATTCTTACAGGCACCCCATATTTTGGTATTATCTCTTTGAGCAAGACTTTGACTACTTCCCTTGCTTTGTTGGTGCGACAAGGGAAAGCCTTGGGCCACCCAGTAAAGATATCAACTAAGACTGGGATATATCCTTATTTTCAAGGCAATTCTATAAAATCAATTTGCTAATATTCTTCTAAAAAATTTCCTTATTTAATAATCCCAAAGATGATCTTATTACTGGTTCGGGGATAATTTTACATATACATTTCACGTCCGCTTATAATTGTTTAAACAATCTTTGTCATATTTCGCTTTCTGTTTCCCAGTATACTCTGTGATGTTCAATGGGGCATTTTCTCTTATTATTGTGGGTGGGACTATTATTCGACCTGTCGGTGTTACAGCCTATCCTGTTTCATTTTGTTAGCCTGCAATCTAATAATTAATTCTTCATCTTTTTCATTATAATTTGGAGTTTCTTTAGGCAATTTTATACCTTTCTCTGGAACTAGTGCTAGGATGCCTTTTTCTGCAGCCTCTTCAGCAGCTTTATCAGCCAGTCGGTTACCTGCGTTAGGAGGACCGGTCTTACCTAACGGATGTGCTTTACAGTGCATCATCGTGACTGCTGTTGGTTTTTGAATGCTTTCTAACAATTTCAGTATTTGTTCTGCGTGCTGAACGGCGGTTCCTGGTGCAGATAACAGTCCTCTTTCTCCCCGTATCGCTCCATGCGCACGTACCACTCCAAAAGCATACTTTGAGTCTGTCCAAGTGTTGACTCGCTTTCCTTGACTTAGTTCCAGAGCTCGAGTAAGAGCTATCAATTCAGCCTTTTGGGCAGAGATCATCGAAGGCAAAGTTGGCAACGCAAGTACCTCCTCAGTAGTTATTGTCTATCTCGATAAAACGTTTTCCTTCACAGATGGAACCGCTTCCGTCGGCATATAGTTCCCAATCTGTTTCTTCTAGTGGCACATCTCAGAGATCCAGTCAGCTGGAGTAAACTCTTTCGATTGCCTGCAAGCAGTCACGTTCCAGTTCTCCTTTAACTCGGTCAGTTGTTGAAAACGCAACAGGGTTAACGGCGGTAGTAGTTTTTAGGTAAACATCATCTTGTTCCAGCAACAACACCACTTGGTATTTCAGCATTCTGCTAGGGGATAACCAGTGCCCCCCTTTCCGTTTTAGCACAACAGTTATCATATGGGAAACGTACAGTAATCCTTTCTCCTCAGGCGAACTTACGAGCTTCCTGGATCAGTAGCACAGTTGCAGCGACGGCTCTCGGACGACTAGAGCATCCCAGACTCACGTTATCCAATCGCTTCGAGAAGTAGGCCACAGCTCGCACACTTGGCCCTAAATATTGGGCCAGGATACCCAGAGCTCTACCTCTTCTTTCACGAGCAGAAAGTTCAAGTGTCTCTTGTGAGATCTGGCAGACGCTAGGGCTGGCACCCCTATTACAGCCTGTTTCAATTCTTGGAAGGTAGCTTTCTCGGCATCGGTCCAATCCGTCGTTTGAGGTTTTGAGCTGCTCCTATAAAGGTCAGGCCAGCAAGCCACAATTTATAATCTACAGGTGACACCACTCGACCATTCCCGGAAATGCTTGTCATTCATTTTTTTAGTCTTAGGTTCGGGGAGACGACACATTGCCTCTTTTCTCTCAGTTCCCAATTGTCTCTGTCCTTTTAGGATTTTAAAACTCAAATTTAAGTTTCTTCTTTCTGGGTTATTTGGGTTTTTTTCTTTTGACACTCGATATCTACTGATTCCCAAAAAGTTCAAAAAGTTAAGAGTTAACTTTGTGCATTGTTCTTCTGTCTCAGCTACCATTAACAGATCGTCCATATATTTCAGCAAGATTTCTTGATTATTTTCTTTCTTCCAAATCTCTAATTCTCGTGCCAATTGATTTCCAAAAATGGTAAGACTATTCTTAAAGCCTTGAGGCAAGACTGTCCACGTATATCGTGTTTTTCTCCCAGTCTCAGGATTTTCCCATTCCAAAGCAAAAACCTCTTGACTATTGGGATCCAAGGGAATATAGAAAAAGGCATCTTTTCGGTCCAACACTGTGAACCATTCTCATTTCTCCGTTAGGGTTGTTAACAAAGTATAAGGATTTGCTACGACCGGATGAATACCTTGTACTATTTGATTTATTGCTCTGAGGAGGTCTTGAACTAATCTATCATCTTTTTCATCAGCCTTTTAAAAGGCAAGATCGGGGTGTTATATCTGGATTCACATTCTATTAACAATTTGTATCTTAAAAATTTTTGTATTACCATTACTAACTCTTTCCGACTTTCCGGTTTTAGGGGGTATTGTTTCATTCTTACCGGATTCGATCCTGGCTTTAAATCAACTCTCACAGGTTCTGCTTTTTGGATTTACCGGGAACTTCCCAGTCCAGACGACTGGAATGACAGCATTACACTTGGACCGGTATAATCTTCTGCTTTCGGTAAACATCCTGTTAACAACAAAGCCGCTGCTTCGATACGTTTAGTTTCTGGAATTAAAATTTTAAGCTCTCCATTTTTAAATTTAATTTCTGCCTCTAAGTTCTCAAATAGACCTCTCCTTAACAGGAGTTTAGGAGAATTTGGCACATACAAAAACTGCCGAGTGACCCATTGCTTTCCTAATTTCATTGTTAAAGATTTAAAGAAGGGTCTAGTTTCTCGTTCGCTTGTTGCACCAACACCACCAATTTCTTCAAAACTTAACTCTCCCTCTGAGGTATTTAAAACTGAAAAGGTGACTCTAGTGTCAACTCAAATTCAATTTTCTGTTCTCCCAGTTTAGCTGTAACCAGAGGTTCTGCTGGGAGACTCCCCTCCGGTCCCCGTCCGATACGTTCACTTAAAAAGAACAAATCTACATATGGCACTTTATTCCATTTACTCTCTCTCCTACAAAACAACAGTAATTGCAATATAGTATTGTAACTCAAAGTTCTGTTTGTTTACCATTTTTCCTGCAGTTCACCCCAACGTGCCAATAAACATCCCAGCGGTGATGTTTCTGGTAACTTTTCATCAGCAGTTCTATTTCCTGCACTCTTATTCTTAAACAATTTTGCTAATGCCATTATACTTATATACATTCAAATACCAAATACCAAACAAATGCAAACGACAGCTGTCCCAAATAATACACAAAGTCCAACCCAGCAATAGCTTTCGCTTATGACTTACGGGCAGACGCCTAGGCTTCCACTCCAGACGGCTACCCTCCAAGCCCCAACCCTGGGAAGCTTTCGCCGCGCCTCACGGGCAGGCTTTCCAAACAAATTCCAAAGAAGCAGCGCCTTACCTTTTTTCCAGGGAACGCTGTGAGGAGCTTTGCGTGTCGAGGGTGACGGTTCTCCCCGAGAATACCACGGTGCCGGCCGGAGCTCGATCGACACACGATCTCGTCCAGTCTCACTCGCAAGGTCCCATTTGGGTCGCCAAAACCGTTACCGAAATCCAGAATAAAACTCCTTAACGCCAACGTGAAGTTAAGAAGCAGGCACTTTGTTTATCGCAGCGCTGGGGACACGGGAACCTCTGTCCTCCGGGATTCCCTGTGATTCCTTGCAGACGTCTCCTAGCGTCTTTTGGCCTTTTCTTATAAGGGCCGGAGATCCCAGGTAGCAGCCCCAGACTTGTCTAATGATGCTACCCTAGATGATTCTTCTCTTTTGCAGGAAGCTCTCTTCTCCGGGATCGACCCAAGACTCCTCCCAGGCGTCATCCCAGAATGTTTTGACCTCTGCGTTCGGGACCGGAGATCCCAGCTACCTGCCCCAGACTCCTCCAAGTAAGTAGCTCGAGACATTTTTGTTCTCTTGTAGAGAAATCTCTCAACTCCGACAGCCACCTGAGACTCCTCCCAGGCATCTCCCACAGTCTTCTGTCCTCTGCTTTACCTAGCTTAGGGGTCAGGTAGTAGCCCCAGACTCCTCCAAGGAAGCTACCGTTGAGGTTTTCTCTTTTTTTCGAGGAGCCTCTGCCCTCCGGGACTCCCTGTGATTCCTTCCAGACGTCTCCTAGCGTCTTTTGGCCTTTTCTTATAAGGGCCGGAGATCCCAGGTAGCAGCCCCAGACTTGACTAATGAGGCTACCCTAGATGATTCTTCTCTTTTGCAGGAAGCTCTCTTATCCGGGATTGACCCAAGACTCCTCCCAGGCATCATCCCATAATGTTTTGACCTCTGCGTTCCGGACCGGAGATCCCATCTACCTGCCCCAGACTCCTCCAAGTAAGTAGCTCGAGACATTTTTGTTCTCCTGTAGAGAAATCTCTCAACTCTGACAGGCACCTGAGACTCCTCCCAGGCATCTCCCACAGTCTTCTGTCCTCTGCTTTACCTACTAAGGGGTCAGGTTGAAGCCCCAGACTCCTCCTAGGAAGCTACCGTTGAGGTTTTTTTCTTTTTTGGAGGAACCTGTGCCCTCCGGGATCCCCTGTGATTCCTTCCAGACATCTCCTAGCGTCTTTTGGCCTTTTCTTATAAGGGCCGGAGATCCCAGGTAGCAGCCCCAGACTTGACCAATGAGGCTACCCTAGATGATTCTTCTCTTTTGCAGGAAGCTCTCTTCTCCGGGATCGACCCAAGACTCCAAGACAAGCAGGTGAAGGAAGCCTTGCTGAAGCTTTAGAGAAGGAAGAGGGTCTTTCATTCCGTCTAGCTGGCGCTCTAGGCTTTCACCTGTCTCCTGTCTTTCTGCTCTTTCTTCTTGAGCTCTTGGGGTATTTGTCACGGAAGGTTAAGTGGTTAAAAGTGTCCTGGTTTCAGCTTGGATAGAGTTAACTGTCTTCCTAGTAGCTGGTACAGTGCTATGTTTTGAGTTCAGTATGCAAAGAACCTTGATAACACTGATGTTTGCAGTTGTTGCCGAGGAGTGTTTAGATAAAGTCAAGGATTTTTCAGCTTCTCATGCCCAGCCAGCGAGAAAGCTGGAGGGGCACAAGAACTTGGCACAGGACACAGCCAGGGCACCTGACCCAAACTGGCCAACAGGGTATTCCATACCATGCGACATCCCATCTAGTATAGGAACTGGGGAGTGCGGGGGGGAATCGCTGCTCGGGGACTAGCTGGGTGTGAATGGTGGGTGGTGAGCGATTGCACTGCGCATCATTTGTACATTCCGATCCTTTTGTTATTGCTGTTGTCATTTTATTAGTATTATCATTATTAGTTTCTTCCTTTCTGTTCTATTAAACCGTGCTTATCTCAACCCACGAGTTTTACTTCTTTTTCCGGATTTTCTCCCCCATCCCACTGGGTGGGGGGGGGAGTGAGTGAGCGGCTGGGTGGTGCTTAGTTGCTGGCTGGGGTTAAACCATGATAGAGACAGAGTCACAGCAGCACAGAATGGATGCTGAAAGAGACCTCTAGAGATCATCCAGCCCACCTCGGCTGCTTGAGCAGGGCCAGCTGCAGCAGGCTGTGAGTCTGCTTCTCGAAGGTTCTATTGGCTGCGTTGCTCCCAGGTTGTGGAGCTCGCATGGCAAATGGGCAATGAAGAGGGATGAAGTTTCCAGGCACTTTCTGGCCGGTGCAGTGATTTTTTCTACTCTTAAAAACTCAGTTGGGCTCAGCACAGCAAGGAGCCACAGCAAGGTCTTCAGTGCCTGCACTGGAAACTCTGCGTATACTCCGGCCAGGGAGCACCGCAGACACCCTTCCCTCCACGGGCCCCCAGTTTCCAAGAGAGCCCATGCCTCCAGCGGGTCCCAAGCGCCCTACCCAGGCAGGAGCACGGCACAGACCAGTGCGTTTAAAGCTTCTCCCGGAGGAGCCCGTGCAGCCCGAGTCGTTGAAGAGGGCGGTAGCTGGGAGCCTTGTGGAGGATGTCCTGAGGAGGTGTGCGGCTCCAGGGCCACAGAGCCCCCAGGCAGCTCCCCCAGGCAGAGAATAAAGAGTTTGCTCCCAAGGGCTTGCTTGTGCCTACATTTATTGATGCCAGGCCATACTGTGTCTGGGTGTTTTCCCTGCAAAGTTTTCCCTCGTCTTCCTCCCTCCTACAGCCTCGGTCAGGCCAAGACCCAGTTCTACAGGGAATCTTAAGTAGGGACGAGAAAAGGAGTCAATGTTTCTGCCTTGTTTAGAAAGCTTTGTGGCTGGGCTATTGGAGGGGCTGGTCCAGCTCTGTAAAGCTGTACTCATGCCTTCTGTGAGTCCCATAGGTGGGCGCTGTTGAAGGCTGCGCCTTGTTCTGTGCGTTTATTCTCTCGTCCCCTCACGACCTCCTGATGGGCCTTGGGGTTCCTACCCAGGCCCGTTGGTAGTCCTGTGTCGCGGTAGAGACGGACGCGACAAGTAACAGATCATGCAAAATGGCTCCTTTATTGTTCTAACACACCTTTTTATCCCCTACTTCAGAGTATGTGTTAGTAGATGATTGGTTTAGTTAGTAACGGTTCTTCTTATCGCTATCTTGTTTTTGTACCGCTCTTCTCGGATCTTCCCAGACTTTCAAGGATACACTACAAGCTGCTCAAGGTCGCGCTGTTCTCGAACTGTCAGGCATTTTGTAGACCCGTTGCATCCCCCGACAGTCCTGTCTGTGTCGCAACAAGGGACTGGCCTTCAAAATGAGGCTTTGGGCCCTAAGAGAAGGGTTTGGAGCATAAAAATGAGGGTTTGGAAACTCAGGATGTGGCTTGGACCCTGAAAACGACTGGCTGGATCCTAAAAATGAGGCTTTGCAGACTGAAAATGGGAGTTCGGCAACTAAAAAAGTGGCCTTGCGCTCTAAAAAGGAGACTTTGCCAACTGCAAGGGAGCCCGTGGACCCTCAAAATGGGGGTTTGGAGCCTGAAATTGGGCTCTGGAAGCCAAAACTAAGACTTTGGGAAGGGAAAACGAGGCTTTCTGCCCTGTAAGTGTAACTTTGGAGCCTAAAAGCGTGGCTTTGTGCCTTAAAGCTGAGGGTTTAAACCCTCCAAGTGAAACTGCGGGCCCTAAAGAACAGCTATGGGTCATAAAAGGCCAAATGGTTTGGACCAGAACAATGAGGAGTTTGGCCCTCCAGATGAGGCTTTGGGCACTAAAAATGGTGGGGGAGATGCTACATGTGACCCTTTGGGCTCTGCAAAGGAGGGGAACCTATTGGTGTCGATAGGGCCCCAAGACATGAGGCTTTGGTCCCAAAGAGAGGGCTTGGGTCACTCCAGGGGAGGCCCTCAGCTGTTAAAAGAGGCCTTTGGACCCTCCAGTGGAGGGTTTGGGCCCTAAGAGTGGGGCTTTGGAAATGAAACTGAGGCTTTGAACCCTGCATTAGGTTTTGTGCCTTCAAGGGATGCTTCAGTACCAAAAACGAGGGCTTTGCGCCCTAGAAATGGGTCTTTGGAAGCTCCAAATGAGGGGTTGTGCGTTAAACAAGAGATGCCTTGCACCCCAGATGAGGAGCTTGGCCTCTAAAATGAGGCTTTGGGCCCTCCAATTGAATATTTGGACCCTCAAAATGAGGCCTTGGGCTCTCCCTAGTTGCAGACTGGATCCTAAAAATGAGCCTGTGGTCCCTGGAAAGGAGGCTCTCTTCCCTGAAGAGGAGGCTTTGGAAGGTAAAGAATGAGGCTTGGGGCTCTAACGGTGGGGTTTGTGCTGTAAAAGGAAGGCTTGGGCCTTACAAATGGGTATTTGGGCCCCTGCAATGAGGCTTCAGGACCCTAAAAATGAAGGGGTGGATTGTGGAAACGATTCTTTGGACCCCGAAAATGAGGCATTGGGCCCTAAAACTGAGGTTCGGAGCCTCAAAATTTGAGTTTAGAAACAAGGTTGCGGAGCCTGAAATGGGGCTCTGGAGTTTATAAATAAAGCTTTGGACCATCAAAATGAGGATTTGTTCACAAAAAAGAAGGGTTGGGACGCGAAAAGGAGTATTTGGACAGTCAAAACAAGGCTTTGGGACAGAAAAATGTGTACTTGGGCCTTATAAACGAAGCTGTGTACTCTAAAAAGTGGCCTTCAGTCCTAAAGCGTTCAGTCTTCTATTGGGATGCTCCCTGTGGGACAGGAGGACAATTGCTTTGAGCTGCCTCTATTTCAGGAAGGATTACCTACGTTTGCCTTCCATCTGAAATACTGCTTAGTGCAACTTGTTGGGTTGTTTGTTTTTTTTAAAATTGGGGAAGTGTGTGTGAACAGCTGAGTGCTAGTATACAGTGAATTACCTTCCCCTGCTGAGAGTAAATGGGTTTAGGAATAAAAATACCCGTTTTGTATTACAAAAATTGGTTCCCTTGAAGATGCAAGTGCTAACTGATGGACTCCTGGCTGACAAAATCTCTTCCCAGCTTGCTTAAACATTAAACAGCCTTCACAGTGGCGTTCAGATGATCTCGTGTGATTTCTTGCAATTAATCATGGTTGTCTGAAGCGTACCACTAAAGCATAGTAATGTGTTTTGGTTGTTAAAAAGTAGGAGGAGAAGTTCATGGAGACATCTTCTGTGTCGGGTTTCAATGAGTTCAAGCTATTGTTGTGTCCGGTTGAGAGTTTCTGATGTTATTTTTCCCTCTTTCGGAGGGAGGTGAACATGCCCATCTCGCCCTCCAGGAGCAAGGATGCCATCTCAAGCCCATGCCACCCTCAAAGCTTGCATCCTGGAGTTGAGCGTGGAGGGGCATCACCCCACGAAGGTTTGGTGTGTTGTAGCAGTCGGTGCTGTGGGGTCTGGTGGGTGGGTGGCAGTGGGGTGGAAGCAGCTGTTGGGGGTTCCGTCATTTGCATAGCCCAGCCCCCCCCGCATGCTTCAGAATGTTGGGGTCCCTGTGGCAGTTTTTGAATGGTCCCTCCCAGTTGGGTCAACGGACCCAGCGCAGCCAGAAGATCCCGTTGGAGCTCCTCTCTCTGGCATAAATCCCTCGGCGTTTGGGCTTGAGAAGAGGTAAAGTTGGAATCTGCAGATCTCCTTAGGTGACCTTCAGGAGCTGTGGGCTGTGGGTGGGGACTGGCTCTCTGTCTCTGGTCCAGCGACTGGTGTCATTGCTCATAGGAAGAGCTTTACCAGGCGACTCTGCCGTTTCCCTTCTTCTGGGGGTTACGGGAGCCGTTTTGGAGGTGAGGGAGATGTGAATTCCCGGTCTTGAGCCAACCTGGATGGAGCAGAGGTGGACTGTGATTTGTCTGACCTCAACAGTGTATCTGTAACGCAGTTGCAATCGTCTCTGCCTGCACAACTGGCATGAGGTCCTGTTTTATTTTAAAGGAGACGTAGTGAATAAAATCAGTGAATCTAATGGGCGGTCTTTCTGACCAAATATATAAATGTTTATTTAGGATAAGATAAACGGTCCCTTGAAGCACTGGTTACACGGACTTAACTCTGTGTTGCCTAAAAATGGGACCAAGTTTGGCTCGGCCGTGGGCGTCTACATTAGAGACATCCACGTTTAGTCAGATGAATCACACCCCAGTCTCCTGTGTTCCTCATCAGGTCTCTGGCAACTCTGCTGTTAGCCCTTACTGAAGCCAAGTACAGTCTCTCATTGATTGATAGATTGATTTTAACAGAAAGGAAAGTCAGTCTTAGACATTTGGTTGCGGAAGAAAGTTTGTGTTTGAAGATCGTGCTTGGATCTTTGAGTAGGTCTAATTAGATGCCTTTTCCTCTTTGCTTCATCCCTGATAAGCTTAGGCACTCTCTGTTTGTCCTGTTTCGGAGGACCACTGCCCAAGGCGCGTAGCATTGCACAGGGAGATGCTGCATCTCATTTTGCACTGTGAGTCTTGTTAAGTCATCAGGAATGAAGTACTTTTAGGAGATAAGCTAACTAAATTGCACTCAAGTGAAAAAAGTGCTCTATAACTCCCGAGAAATAATACTGGATTATAATGAAAATAGAAGTATTTTGAGCAAAAGATGCTTAAAAAGTTAGGTAAAAATGAAGAGCACGGTGCAATTTTTTTAGTTTGGGTTTTTATACATTTTTGATTTAAAGTTTGAATGTAAACAAATCTGGTTGAATTGATGTGGAAAATTCAAATTGACAAGTATTTCTTTCAAACAAGAATAAGCAAAGTAGCAGCTAGAGAGAGTGTTTTGGCTTTAAAGTGTTTTGTATTTGTGAACCCAAATCTCCAGGCTGCTGGGCAGGGTGAGACCTGTGCCAGCCAATTCATCTTTTAGCTCCAAGTGCCTTTTGATAGAGATGCAGGTCTCCTGGGGATTGTGGGGACGTGCTCCTGCATCTGGAAAAGATGGCTGAGTTCCTGGTGTAAGAAGGGCACTGGGGTTTAGAGGTCAGAGCTGAGGCAGGTATGGAAGATGGCAATAGCTGTGATCTTTAGTGCAAAAAATTTATTTTTGTATATTCAAGCAGGTTTTTTTCTCTCCTCTGCTAATCCAGTGTGGAATATGAGCCAATAAAGAGAAACTGACGCTGTACACGCTGGACACACTTAAGTATTTGTTTTAAAATAGGTGTGAGGTCAAGCTAGAACGTGCTTTGCAATTGGTGTATTTACTGCAGCAAATTTTCTGCTCTTCCTGGCCGTCTTCTGTGGTTTTCAGCCTGCTTCACCTCCACAGAAAGAGATACCGTGCGTATGAAAGAGCCCGTTATGCGCCTTCCCTTAGGAGATGTTTTTTTGTGCTCTGCTCTTGAGTTACGATCTGAATTATTTATGCCAACATTTCAAATAGCTTTTGGATTCCCTGGTTAAAGTATTCTGAACCTACCCCAGCTACATGTTACAATGCACAAGTCCCACCAACCATCAGTTTTTATTTCATGTCATTTGTCATGAAGTAACACACATTGCAGCCAGAATGCTGTGTTGCTGTTCCATGGTTTTTTTTACAGTAGTTTTCCAGCTGTATTCCTCGTCCCCATGATAAAGAGTGTTGCCAGTATTTCTTTTTATCTTAGAATACACATGGTAAGGATGGTTGCTGGATGTCTCATCCTTTTTAAGGCTGTGAAGGCATGCTCTGACAAGGCCTTTTCCCAGACCCAGGTATTCAGGGATGCAAGGTGTGCCTATCCCCATCAGCTCTGTGAAGGATGTAAGAGAGATTGTGCGCCTGAAGGTTGAATGATGCTTCTGTGTTAGAAGCTGAATTTCCACAAGCAAAAACCAGCTTCCCCGACTCTTTAAGCTGTGTGTCCTTTTAATGCTGCAAAAATGTAAATAATGATCCTTGCGTACATCTTTCTCAATTAAATGTACAGTGGATGTCTTCTCGTTCAGCTAGTCTGGAGCTTAAAAAGCAGCTTAAAAATACTGGACAGGGTAATTTTTGGTGGACATGGCCAGAGCCTGCTTGGAAGAAAATTGGATTGGTTACACCAGTCTTTATGTGAGGCCCAAAGAGAGCCTAAGGTTTTGAGTGCCCTAGAATGCTCTTTTCAAGTAGGTTAACAGGCACATATACACCCTGTAATGACGTAAGGACTCCCCAGAACATCTTCAGGACAGCTATATTTTATGCAAGCCCCTGTTTTCATGCAACCTCAGCTAGCGTTGTGCTGCTCTTTGCAGGGTCGGGTGAGCGGTGTTGTCTTTGGCTGTGTGGGCTTAAATGTGTTTCTAATGTGCGTGTCAAATAATTGCCTGTTAAACAGACTGCCAGTGTGGCTGAAGCCAGTGCTTCCGAAGAAGGTGAAATAAAAGCTTTGAAGATAGGGTCCTGCTGCGAATACGATCCAGTCAAGTAAGTGTTGATTGTGTCCCATCTGATCTTTGCAGATCGTGGAAAAAATGCAGAGATGTTTGTTTTAACGAGAGAGACACATGCCTACCTCTTTGGTTTTCTCCCCCAAACCATTTAGTTACCTGAAGAAACCCTTGGGTCCGCTCCGCCATCATCTACTTGCTTTCACTGCGGAAAACGTGGCCACTACATAAAGAACTGCCCGACAAATGGGGTAAGATTGTGGGGGACTTGTGGTGTTACTTAGTTTTTAATTGTTTTGCCTTGGCAGTTACGTAACAAATACATGAATCCTCATATTAAGAATTGTTTCTGTTGGGGTGAAATGCAGAGGTTGTATGGCAATGTTGCAAAGGCCTTCAAAATTCCAGGGGAAGCTGGAATTAGAAGTGTGAAATTTTCTTTTTCCTAGGTCGTAGACATTCAATATATCCATAGGTCTTTCTGGGTGAACACTCGTGCATGTTTTTATATCTTTCAGTATTAGTGGAAATGTTTCTGTTTTCCACTCTTCTTAATGGCAGTTCACAGTTTTTATTATTTTGTACAAAACCAAGACATTTCTCTCTGCCCTATCTATTGAATATTTGCGTGTTTTAATTGCACTAAGTCCCTGGTTGAGTATTGATGCCATTTAACCGTAGTCACTGAAAGCTCATTTTGCTTCTGTTTTATGTTTCAAAGGCTTCTTGCCAAGTCTAACAGATGGCTGTTGGACTGAGATTTCCTCCCCCTCTGACTTTTCTGAAATCCCATGTGTGAAACAGGCTGAAGTTTTCCTGTTGCTATACAGTGAGAAAATCCTGCCGTGTGCTGACAGGAGTGGCTCTTTTAAAATGACCGTGGTAGCACTTCTGGTTTTCCGTCCTGGATCTCCTTTTGTAGAAGCTGTAACATCAACTTCTTGCTTTTATAAAATGTAATTGCTCGGAGACTAACGTTATGCTGAGCCTGCAATTTACATGTATCCTCTGGCAAAGGAGAGGTGGGATTCATTTCACCTGCTTTCTAGCTGTGAAAAGATTAATTTTCTAGTCTGAGCTTCTTTCTTAGTTGCTCCAATGAATGGGAGAGTTCTGCAGAAGGAAGATTGTTCCTCCCTCCCTCTTCTAGTGTTGTGGCTATAGAAAAGTAGTTTAAACTAAGCGCCTACCTTTTAGGAGGCTCATGTGGAGCAAGAAGAATTCCATCTCTTCTCTTGCTTTGAGAAAATGCAGAGCTTGGAAAAGTTTTCCTCTACCCATCTTTAACTTGTTTCTTTTTCCTTCCCCACCCCTCCTCCAGGGAAGCTTATGCTAGAGGAAGGATGGAGAAGCCTCCCTTTTTACCAGAGGAGCCGTCTTCTTCTTCCTCCTCCTCCTCCTCCTCTTCCTCCACCTCAGATGCTCCCGTTCCAGATGAGTTGTCATGTCTCATCTGTAAGGACATAATGACTGATGCAGCTGTTATTCCCTGCTGTGGCAACAGTTATTGTGACAAATGTAAGTGTTACGCCCGTGTTTGTTAATTCTAAACATCACATCTGATTTTCTGAAAGCAGAAAGAGGAGGGAACAAAATTACTTTGCTACCAGTTCTATTTTATGCTGAAGTATACCCTGGACGGGAAAGGGCTCTTCTGGTATCAAGGGCGAAAAAAACCAGGAAGCCTTTTCCCCTTTTTAGGTATCTAGTTAAGTCTTCTTTACAAGCGGAAGGACGAGTATGAGGAGAGTGGCTAACTGTGCAGGGGATTACAGTATTAGACACTGAATGCTTTTAGTTGGTCCACAGCCCTTTGTCTCATACAAAATTATATAGCCGACTCTGGTGACTTAGAGTGGTCTGCAACAAACGGATAGTTAGGCATTTAATCCACATTCTTCTCCATGGGAGAGTTGGTTAAAACCTTCAGAACTCGAACCTCCTAATGGTTTTTTGAACCTATTAATGAGGTTTTTTTGAAACATGTTTTGTTCATTAACCTTGAGGTTGGGGACTTCTCGCTGTACTAGATAGTGGGGAAAAAGACTAGCTGCAACATCAAGACACAGCCTATGCTACATCTGCAGATGTTCCAATGGTGAAATACAAAACTGTATAGTTATTTGCTGCATACTAGAAATTTTTTACACTATTGAACATTTATAGCTTCATGCTCTCAGTTCAAGACTATATTCACCTGTTAATCATAGACATGTCTTTATGATTGGTGAGAACCCCCAAAACTTCCTTAGTTTGGCTAAATACTGTTTTGATTATTCTAATTCTATGCAGGTATTAGAACAGCATTACTGGAATCGGAGGAACATATATGCCCAACGTGTCAGGAGACAGATGTTTCACCTGATGCTTTAATTCCCAACAAGTGCATACGCCAGGTAACATGACGACTTTTACATAAAGTGCTTGTAAGAAAAGGCTCTTTGTAAAAAGCGGAAAGGGAAGAAAATATTAATTTACATCTCCTTAAGCAAGGCGTAATTGAATAAGGCTAAATTGACTTTTCAAATGCACTGTTTGCTGCTGTCACAGAAGCTTACGACTCTTTAGAGATGATCTGGCAAATTCGGGTCCCGCTCTTACTGAACACGATTGCCTCGCTTTCACATTTGGCGTTAACGCTGAAGTACTTGAAATACAGGTCCTCTGAGCTACCAGTCATTAGTATCAGTGTTCAATGTGACATGTTCATACATCTGTATGTTGGTTTCTTTGAGGATTGATGGCATTTACGGAATACATGAGTAATTTTCCTCTGTGAAGGCTTCTGTTCGTATATCTGCTGAAGTTCCATCGTAGCTTCTTGTAAATGCTTTTCTCCCTCTAGGCTGTGAACAACTTCAAAAATGGAACTAGCTACACAAAAAGGCTCCATCAGCAGATTCAGCAGCAACAGCAGCAGCAGCAGCAGCCGCCACCGCCTCCACCACCACCCAAGACTGTTAGACCTCCCGCTGTTCTGGTGAGTGCCGCTGAACCATCTACATCTTCCTCTCTGTCAGTCAGCAGTTTGTTGGAAGAGAAGGTAAGCTTTATTTCAACATATGCAGTGATTCTTATATTGTAGTAGAGCTTCTTTTCCAACTGTCTGCGTTATTCACAAGGGCTGTCGGCTTCCTGTGCGAAGACAAGCAGCATTAGCAAGTCGTCTGGGCCCCCAAGGACAGTCAATACCCACCACTGGTAAGGAACTGTAACTTTAGAATTCCTTTCAAAACATTATCTTCAGATAAACTGCATGGGATTTTTTGCTTTTTCCTCTCTCCACTCCAAAAGGTCATCCGGGGAGAGGCAGTACAATTGGCTCAGCAGGTGGCAGACCAGGCTGGGAACTGTAAGTATTATATAGAAATTCAATGTATTACTACTTGTAAGCTGTTAAACGAGGCCGTAGCACTTGACTTCTGCAACGGCTGATTCATAGTGAAGTACGTATGCACAGATAGTTGTGGAGAATACAAGTGGTCGTTAATTTTTCAATGGCCTAATTTGAACTGGCTTTAACAAAGGGGATCTGTGCTTGCAGTGAAATTATTTAAAATAAACCTCCAGTACCTGATTGAGAAGAGGACTCTGACAAAGGAAGTCTTTTTGAGGAAACCAGAATTACCTATCAAAATTAAATACAGTTGAAGGATCAAGTGGAAAGGCACCCTTTTGGTTCCTGGCTGAACAGGACTGTAGAAATTGATTTCCCAGTAGGAGTCAGCCTCCACATTCTTTTTTTCTAACAACTTAGTTGATGCTGATTGAGCAAATTCTTGGAAAAGTCAACACTGCTCTGTTATGACCATTTTGAATGTCTTCAATGTAGTCAGCCCAAATAGCCAAGCTGCTTTCTCTCAGTTGGCGAGAGAGGAGTCTGTTTTATCTGTGACTGCAGGGTCAGGTCAGTCCTTCCTTTTAGTATATATGTGTTCTAGATAGGTAGATTGTAAGGGTGCCCTGTGTTTATAAAATCTTAAGATAAATCAAAACAAACCCCAGGATCCATCCCACAGATTGTCTAAAATCTCCAATCGAGTAAGCAGGAGAATAACAAGTCGGGGACAAGAGCAGGCCAAATACATCATGGTGAGGCAACGACGTAGGAAGCGTACGTGGAAGAAGATGAAAGAAGTTTGGGAGAAGATGAGTTACTATCTGTGCAGTACTTTGCAGATCAGAAGTGTGAAGAAGTGTGGGCACATGCGAGATGGGAGTCTCTTTTAAGCCTGGGCAGCCTCCATCCACAGTCGCAAAGCTGAGTCTGAGGAGAGCAGACTGAGGGAAGTGTTGGGGGTGAGGATGTGGAAGGCAAGTAGGAGGGTCAAGAAATGAGTGTAGTCTCAAATGAACAGAGAGCAGGGAGAAAAAGGCTTCAGTTGAGAACAAGAAGTGCTTGCCACCACACTCCCGCTTCATTGGCTTTCCTTCTGTATTTGTTATGAAAATGGTATCATAAGAAGGAAAATACTCATTAGGAATATTTTGACTTATGAAGTGGAAGTTGACATGCCTATAAAGAAGGCAAGGCAAATTAGGTCAGGGCCTAGTTACACTTGAAAGTAAACAGCCGTTCTGACCGGGGAGAGTAGTTCATAGGACTACAGTCCTAATACCACCCCCCCACCCCCGCCAGCTTTTTGGAAAACGCCTAGAAAAAAAAGTTTGAAAAATGAGCTCATAGAGAAGGGGGGTGGGGGAGCCCACTAGGTGACTAAAAGCTACGTCTGTAGTTGGACAAAGCTACTCTGCGAGAGAGAAATCCATCTTCCCTCAGTGGCAGAGTAAAGGCAACAATTAGAAATCAGGAGTTGTAATAAGCTATCTTTTTAAAATCAAGTGTTGAGGCTGTCCTTTGAGCATTTCCTCATCCCATTCCAGCCAAAGTGGGTCAGATACCTTAAATAGTTCTAAGCGTCTCTTGACTAACCCAGCTCAGATTTGAAGCCGTCCATTTGTGAAGTAGGAAAATAGCCGGTTTGAATAATGCCATCATTAATCCCTGTAGCCTTAGGGTCTGGATATGGACTCTTTGACAAGCATGATGAGTTGTAGAGACCTTTTTAATGGGTGTCCCCTTTTTGCTACTAGTGTTTCTGTAGAGACCCTTGATCCATTAAGTACAGTTCTTACCTCCGGTGCCCCTCCTTTCTCTCTCCTGGTTTCAGCTGGTAATGCTCTGCCTGACTGGGCAGTGAGCTAGTGAAAGCAGATTTGAGCACCTTCTACAAGCAGAGCTTAACTTGTGCTGCTCTGCGTGCTGATGTACATCTCTTGGATTTAGATTAAACCAGATGTATGTAGAGCTAAGCCTCTGAGCTATAAAAGTGGAACGCTGTGTTAAGAGCACAAGGCTCTGCTAGCAACGTTAGCTGCAGATTGGTTGATGTTTTCCTTCATCCTCTTCCATAGACAAAACCAAGGTAATGCTGCATTTACTGCAACAACTCTGTTTAACAGACCACTTTGTCCCTGCTCTGCAATCAACTCTAATGTCCTTTCAGAATCAGTAGAAGCACAGCCAATACATTGAACTAAAAGAAGCCAGTGTTAAATTGTCTTGTTTAATGTGATCGGGAAGCTGATGGGAATAACCTTAAGTCAAAAGTGCTGTGAAACTGAAATGGGTCCAAAAAAACTTGTGCTGTACATAGTGTCGCCCTTAGTGGATTTCAAACCTTTTCATTTCCTGGCGATCAGTTCCAACTGTCTAGCGCAATGCAAATAAGCTGTCTTCAGATAGCAGCAACTTGGATCTTTTCTTATGTCCACAAGTGTTTTTTAAAGAAGTTGCTTCTAAGTTAGGTCAAGTTATCTAAAAACCATAAGCAGGATCTTTTTTCCCTCATTTATATTAATGCTGGGCAAAAGGGCATTTTGAAGCTGATTTGGAAACCTGTAAGTGGAAGGGTGTTTTGCAGTAAGGTGGTGGTTGTTGTTTTGTTGGGTTTTGTTTTTCTCTTTTGTGGAGTCTTCGGTATTTTATTTTCTCCCCCAGTACTCCTAGGCTGCAGAACCAGCCTCCAAGGCACTATGGAATGACTTCTGCAATTAGCTTGGCTCCTCCTACGGATAGAGATTCCATTCATACTCAGAAGCTGCTTGAAGCGATGAAAGCATTGGGGGTATTTGAAGAGGAGGAAGAACTGAATCACAGGTATAACAAGACTGTAAAATTTGTTAATGTCCTGGGGTTTTTTTAGGGCAAACTTAACATGAGTTTTCTTTACAGGCTGGTCGTTCTTGGCAGACTGAATAACTTGGTCAAAGAATGGATTTCAGAACTTGGTGAGAGCCAGGTAAGGTTTTTTGATAGGTTCTTATCAAAACAGCTGAAGCCTTTTAGTTTCTTTCAAAGGCGATACTACTAGGATTTATGCTAAAGTTCAACATTTAACTTCCTTCTTAAGTATCAAGGAGATCTGTAGTAAAAGCCATTGAAATAATGTATAAAAGATCCTTTAGATGAAGACCTTCAAGTCCTTGGGGCACTGAATAAGTTTGTGAAGTGGCTCTGTCAGTTGACTTGTAGCGGTTAACAAAGCTGAAACAAGACATTGTGGGGGGAGACAGATGGTAACAGGGCAGTAAACTTGCCCCAGACAGCCTACAGCACTCAATCTAGTTTGAAATTATTACTCTAGACTTGCCTTTGGTATGGCTCTTAGATGGTGTTCATTTATGTGGGTCTGCTGCAGGGAAGACTGATAATAGGTCTTTGTTTAAACTGATGAAGCGACTGCTACAGTACTCACCTTTTTTGTTGTTGTTGTTGTTGTTTGTGAGTTGCCAGCACTCCCTTCAGAAAAACAGAATCAGTCTATTAGACTAACAGCTCAGTATGGGAGGGAGAAGACATTGTTTATGGAGGCTGTTGTAGTCTTTCTAAGTAACTTCTATGCTAGTTAAACTTGCACGTAGGTCAACGTGTATCTTCTGTTCTCCAGAAAACTCTTTCTCTTCTACCCACAGAATCTTCCCCCTTCAGTAGTAGCAAATGTTGGTGGCAAAATATTTACATTTGGTTCTTACAGGCTTGGAGTACACACTAAAGGTAAACTTTTGGTGTCTGATCATAGTTATAATGTTTGAAAGTGTCTTCCAACAGTAACAGAACAAATGGCATCTCTTTGCAGGTGCTGACATAGACGTGGCTTGTGTTGCTCCTAGACATGTAGAAAGATCGGATTTCTTTCAGTCGTTCTTTGAAAAACTGAAACATCAGGAGGAAATAAAAAACCTAAGAGTAAGCAAGCTCTCTCCTTGATAGATTGTGCAACTCCGACAATAAGAATATTCCTGTTAAAGACTCCTATTGGTAGTGATTGTCTTACAAACCAAAATTAAAAAGGGCCTTGTTTCTGAGCCCCTTCTAAAATACTGTCTACGCAGCATGAAAGTGTGGAAGTCAAGCTTTTGGTTCCCTTCCCCAGTGACTGTATGTCCGATCCGAATCTCTGTGGTTCACTTCTCCCCTACCCATGGTTTGGGAATGAGTGGGCTATAGTATCAAAAAGCAAGGTTGTGCCTAGGAGCCTTGCTTTCATCCTAGCTGTAGTAAGGGGCTTGGCAAGAAAGTAACTGCATGCAGGTAGAGGAAGGGGCAGCCTGAGAGCTAAGGGAGTTGAATGTGATGTGGAAAGGTTTCTGTCAGTACCTTTGCCATGGTGTTCCTTGGGTGTACTTTAGGACCTCTAATTCATTCTTCTCTGGTCCTGTTCTTCTCTGGCTACTCAGCCCGAGACTTTGTAGAAGAGATGCACAGTCAGCTTTGCATAAAGTCAGTAGCAGCTGTGCTGTGAATGTACAAAACTGCCTTGTAAAATGACCCTCCGGTGCATATGCTGTGTACTTTGCATATAGAACCGAACTCCTGAGAAGTGTTTCTCTCAGGCTGGTCTTCCTTGTGCAGACATTTTGAAAGGCTTCACGTGCATAGCTAATGAGCCTTTGTTTAGGTGACCGAAGACAGGGTCAGTGGGCTGTGGCACAGTTCTGACGAGTGGGCTACAAAATTGAAAACTGTCCCATAAGGTAGCTGATAGCATCTCAGGCATGGTAGAAAATAAAAATACAGGAGGCTAGTGCGCGCTGTCAAACGCGGACAGAATGTTCTCGATTTCTCTGGATGTTAACCAGGAGTAAGATAGCTACAGAAATCTCTTGCTTTTCTTCCTCACCACCAAGGTAAGTACCTTACAACCTCTGATACTGATGGCTCATTGTGCACTGTTTGTTCATTACAATACGTGATCAGCCTCCGGATCTCTTGGCTAAATAACTTGTTAAAGCTAGTATTATACCGTCTTAGTGCTATACCGCTTGCAGCTTATGAACAATTCTTCTGGTTTGGAAGCAACTCAGTCTTTATACTGAGTAGTTAGCAGTGTAAATTCTGCATTTGATCGTAGTTCAGGAGAAACATTAAAGTAGCAAACCATGTTTTCTTACACAGTTATCCTCTCCTTTCCAGGCAGTTGAAGATGCATATGTACCAGTTGTCAAGTTTGAGTTTGATGGCGTTGAGGTAAGCATTTTTTGGGTTTTTTTAAGTGAGTAAATTTTTTCTTGCTTTGGAATAGGATAACTTTTCCAGGGAGCTGTGACTGTGCTATTTTGGACCGCAAAGTATCCCAGGAGAAGACATTGCAGTAGAATGGGAGCTTATAGGAAAATAAGCCCCTAGGGAGCCTAGCAGGCATGGGAGCATCAGGGACATCTTTTTCTAGGCCTGTGCTGTAGACCAGGGTAGCCTGCTTGAATAGCATTTATCCCTAGGATCATGCAGAGTGGGAGCAGAGGCGGTGTCCTTGCTCAGTCTTCTTAGCTCTGCCAAGCTAGGTATCTACAGAGGGATGTGTACAGTGTAGTTCACTGTACGAATCGTGTGAGCAGACTAAATGTTTTGCTGCACATCCAAAATGAAGTGGTCATGGGACAAACAATCTGGAAAATGGAAAGTGAAAGTACTCATTTGACTCCCGCCTGGGTCTGTCAGCTGCAGGAATCCAGCTATCTTGAATACATCCTATACAATGAATCAAGACCTGCCTGCTGTAGTCCCTAAGCAAGTTACTGCTTGGTATCACTATCACAAAGAGATTTATTCAGTGACCTTTTTGTGGCCTTCATCTGGTACAGACTTTCACAGGATAATCTTCTTGCCTCAGACTGTACTAAAAAGCAGATACTTCAGGATCAAAAGGGCTTACTGCATAAAGGAAATGCTCTCTCCTTTGCTGAAGTATAGTTGAGGTGACTGAACTTAAGTCTTAATTCTGTGAATAATTTTAAGTTCCCTTTTAATTGAAACTCTAAGTCTAGAGTAATCTTTTCCAACTTAAAATGCCCTCTTCCTTTCCCTAGCTTAAAAAGAAAGGGGTGATGCAGTGAAGGCTTTGTAAATAAAATTGGGAACTTCTAGAAATTGTATTGAGTCTTCTGGCAAGTAAATCTCTTGGGAGATGTATCTATAGTCACATAATTCTAAATACAGATGTTAACCACTCTTTTTAGACTTGAGTAACTGTCCCCCACCAGTGTGCTCTTTGCAAACTGCGGGGCATTCTAACGGTTGGCACTTTTTCCCTCTTAAGATTGATCTCGTGTTTGCAAGACTGTCTGTGCCAATTGTTGCTGATAATCTTGATCTCAGAGACAACTCGTGTCTCAGAAGCCTGGATGTAAGATGTATACGGAGCTTAAATGGTAAGCATATTTGCACATCTTTAACAAGAAAATGTTACTAAAGTTGGTATGGAATGCACGTTGCACACCCCAAGTTTCTGTACAGGATGCAGAAATTGATCCCCTGTATACTTGAGATCCGAGGAGGTGGCGAGTGGGCTTAAATTCAGCTGTTTCAAGTTGTGTGTTTAGATAGACCTGTGTTTCATGTTTCTTCGATTGGGGGGTGTGTGGTGTTCCAGTTTGCCACAGAAACTGCTTCAGGTGAATAGGTAGAGCACTTGATAGAGAAGATTGTGTGGTAGTTCATTAAAAAAAAAAGGATATTTAAAATACCTGAAGCCGAAGTTGCTCACTGTTTAACGCTGACTGGTTTAATTGTTCCTGGCTGTCGAAAGAAACCTAGCTTTCGGAATCCTGTCGAAGGGCCTTATTGACAATTGTTGGCTGTAGTCTAAAGTATGAAAAAGCTGTTGAGGGTACCAGTTACCTGAGGTGATACGGAATGTGTAACCTCTAATTTGTTATGTTATGTGCCTGTAAGGTTATGTGTAACCTCTGATTTTTAAGGTAATACAAAGCAAGTAATGCAAACTTGTTTTCATAGACTTGCAGGAGAAACTGTAAGCTATTGATCCAGTACAGCACAGAACTGACTCGTACCTGTTACCAGGAAGTGCTGTACTTCAACTGTTTTTTCTTACAGGCTGCAGAGTTACTGACGAAATCCTGCACCTAGTGCCAAATAAAGAGAACTTCCGGCTCACGCTCCGTGCAATTAAACTGTGGGCAAAACGTGAGTAATGTGATTGTTTGTGATCTTTAAACTTTCCAGAGGCACCTCGTGCTGAAAAAACAATGGCACTAGAAGTCCTTCATCTTTGGATAGCTGTTTAAATATCAGGTTTTAGTTCAAAACCTGTGTTTTAGTTTAGATTCAAGGACTGTCTGTGGGGTAGATTCTGTGGTTTTTTTTAATGGGGGTGGAGTGGGGAGATGAGGGGAGTGCCTACAAGACAAGGTGCTGCATTGCTTACCAGGAACCTGACTAGAAAGGATAAAAAATGCCCAGTGAAGTATAAAAGCTTGATAGATAAGGAATAAGAAAATACCGTTTGCGCATGTGACTAGAGCAAGTGCTAGAAGAATGGCAGAACCTTCTTCTCAAGGGAAGTTGGAGCGAAGCAGTAGCTGTAGCAGTGCAGGCAAATTTCAGAGTAGCGGTACTTTGGGAAGTGGTGTGGTAACGATTCTTTTTCGCATTGCTGTAAGGACCAACAGTTTTGGCCTCGTTGCACTGCAAAAATAACTGACTTGGAGGCTGAAGGGTGCTAGGTATTCTATAGATTGTGAAGGTGGTGCTGTAAATTTGAAGGACTATACTTGGGCATGGGAAGACTACAGGGCAACGACAATGTCTGCATTGTAGGACGTGGCATTTACTCCAACGTGCTGGGATTTCTTGGTGGGGTTTCCTCTGCTGTGCTAGTAGCGAGAACGTGTCAACTCTATCCAAACGCTTTGGCTTCTACTCTGGTGAACAAGTTCTTCTTGGTTTTTTCAGAATGGTAAGAGCTATTGATGACTATTTTGATTTGCGTAAAGCAGTAACACTTTCTGAGGTGGTTCTTTATATAAGATTTAGACCAACACCATTCAGTCCTACCCTGAATTACATGGCAGAGTCAGTGCCTGGCTTTTCTTGTTTAGGGAGTGGCCAAGACCTGTATTGCTGAAACAACAGGAAGAGAGCAATCTTAACTTAGCAGTATGGGACCCCAGGGTATGTAGACATGGAATTTGGAAGCCTTGAACCTTTCTTCTAAGCTAAGCTGCTGGTGCTGAGCACAATTGTTTTAACATCACAGGTGAATCCATCAGACCGATACCACGTAATGCCTATCATCACCCCAGCCTATCCGCAGCAGAACTCTACGTACAACGTATCTACATCAACGCGAGCGGTAATGGTGGAGGAGTTCAGACATGGTAAAGTTCTTTCCATGCTTATTAACTGCTTAAAAGGTGTCATTCTTGCAATATGAAACCACATTACCTGACTTGGTTATATTCCGTGCGGTGTTGTGCCCTTTTAGGCAGAAGAGTTCTCTGGGAAGTCTACCTGTTGCAGGCAACAAGGGAGCAGTTTTACAATGAACTGTTGTAGTAGGCGTGTATTGTGTCAAGGGAATTCCTGCTTTTTGATCTGTCAATTACTGTTCAAAACCTTTCTCTTGTAAAGTTTCTATCACGCTCTGCTAGTCTTAAAAACAAAATGGTAGTAAGGTTTTCAACCTTAATTGTAGGTCTTGCAGTTACGAATGAGATTCTCCAAGGAAAATCAGGCTGGTCAAAGCTCTTTGAACCACTGGACTTTTTTTCAGAAATACAAGTATGTATGAAATCTGTTACCTGAACTTGAAATGATTGCCGTACTGGTTAGCATAGTGACTTTTAGCTTGCAGTCGAAATACAAGATGGCATTGATATGTTTGTTTTTCAGAAGCTGGAGGTAGTCATAGGAATTTTGGTAAGGATAAGTATAGGGAAGATAGAAAAACTGTTTGTGTTTTGCCACTGACACTGTTTTTATTAACAAAAATACCAGCTCTGATACTTAGAATGCAGCAGAACACGATTCTGAAGGATGTAATCAGTTTTTCTTCAGTTAATACTGTGCTGCCTGCAGGATATAATGTGTCTTGTCTGGAAGTCATTTTCTATACATTTAAGGCAGTTTTGGTTTCATTTGAAGGAATATCAAGTCCTGAGCTAGAATGTTACTTTTTCTTTTCTTCTAGACATTATATTGTGCTGACTGCTAGTGCCTCTACTAAAGAGCATCACTTAGAGTGGTAAGTCTTGCTTTGAGTGTGGGTTCAATACATCACTGACGCTCAATTCAGTGTTGCGCTTCATTTGGTTAATACAGTTCACAAAACTAAAGTATTTGACTGTGCAGCTCGGCATGGAATACAGTAGGGAGGTAAGTAGACAGTTCCTCAGCAAAACTAAAAGCTTTCTTGTGAAGGGAAGTTAGCGTAAGTAAGTTATCTTGCTGTTTAAGAAGTTAAGCTAAAGACCTAAGTCATGATGAGAAGGAACAAAGAGGGTTAGCGTGCATATGCTCTGTGCCTTCTGGAGAAGCAGACTCCTTAGGAGTCTAAGGAGACTACTTACCCAAGGCTACTTCAGTTAGGAAGATGTTCTTTGTTGCAGAGACTGAAGTAAATGGGGATTACTTGATGTCATCAGATGTGTAGTGGACACTGGAGAGCTTGATCTTTTACTGACTTATAGAGCAGTGGTCTCCAAACTTTTGTGCACTCCTGTGAGCAAAACAAACAAAAACAAGTAATTTTTGAACACATAGTTGCGGTCTATATCTACTTCTTTACAAGTTACGTACACATTACTGAAGTTCTAATCTTTTCTTCCCGGACCCAGTGGATTGTCTTGTGCACCCCCTGGGGTACATCCCCCTCCGACACTTTGAAGACGACTGTTGTAGAGCCTTAGAAGGCTTGGTTTCATAGCTTTTTTACTGGATGCAATATTTAATTTAGGACTAGATTGCACTCAACGCTAAGTTGCTCTGGTAATGTAGTCCGCCTGTTCCAGAGCCTACTTTTCTCCAGTGAAGTGAAACAAGGCTGTTTAATCGGGGTGAAACCTGACCGTCTGCACAGAGTACCTGAATGCTGATAAATAGTGTTTACTACGTTTTAATCTAGTAGTGTGCTCAGGCATCTTGTGTTTAGTGCTGGAAATGATCATCTCGGCATGCTTGGTAGTGGATAGGTAAATTGCAGGAGTGCTGATCTACTTTGTGAAAGGTAATGTGAGAACCCCTTCAACTGTGGTTAGAGAAAATGACTGCTGCTGACGTGGTATTTGTCACTGTCTCAAGGCAGACATGCCAGTAATAACTTGTTGAACCTGTGTGAATGGGGTGACTAACTGTGAGTCTTGAAATAAGGGGAAACGGAGAGGAATTAAGGTACTGTAATGTGTGTGGTGTTCTTTTTCTGAAGAAACGAGTGCTTTGCCTGCCTTGCTCAAGTAAGCAAGGAAAATAGCTGTGTGTACCAGACCCCTGTTCTGAGGGCACCTTGGTTATACTTCAGGGTTCGGCTTGCGGTCTAAGGCAAATGATTGAATTCTTGAGCTACCTCTGAAAGACACCTTATCTCCTGTTTAAAAACAGCTCTAGTAGGTAATACCTCTTACCTGAACTTGTTAATGTGTTCACTTAAAAATCGTGTCAGCTACAGCTTGATGTCAGTCGCAGTTAGGTATACAACAAGGAGTTCTGGGCAGAGGGCTTAGAGCCAAATAGTTTTTAATGTGAGATGTTTTAAGTGGAGAAGGCTTATTGTATCTCACAATAAAGATGAGGAAAGTTCTGGCTGCAGTAAAAGCTGACGTTTTTGCAGTGACAGAAATGGCAGCAAACGGGGCTTAGTTTTGCATCTGGGAAAATGAAAAGCAGAAGACAAACTTGCTTCCGTTTGCTATAAGAACAAGTTTAGTTCACCAACTCTTGAATGGATTTGGGAATAGATGGCACATCTCTGTTGTTCATCAACATAAGATACTTGTGAAGAACGTACAGAGTTCTGACTGCTTTCAAGGGTAGCAGTGTTTTAGGTAGAAGGGTAAAATGCCAGTACTTCATTTAAAAGAATAGCCTTGGTGGTCATGATACATTTCTTGGGTAAGTCTCTGATGAGACTGTGTTGACTGGATCGTTTGTTTATTAAAGGAACGATATTTTTCAGTTTGGCTGGAAGAGGGTAAACTCTTTTCACAGATCAGTCTGCAAGAAGAATAGCATCTTTACTCAGGTGTAATGGAAGAGTTGTGCTTGAGCCTTTTCTAAACGGTTGTTCTCCTTGATCTTTGGGGTAAAAAGGAGCTTTGCTGCACTTCAAAATGCAGCCAGAGGTGCTGGGAATCTGCTTCTTGTTGACATTTTCATCATAGGTTATATGTTGAAGTGTTGTGTCTGACCTGTTAAGAGTACAAGTTAAACTTACTTACTGCCTCTGTCTTTGGAAACTTTGAAGCTCCAATGTCCCTGAAAACATCTCCAACTCCAGTGTGTGTGATATAAATATCTAGTATCTGCTGAGCTGAATGAAACTTACTACTTACTTACTGACTGGTTAGCATTTTTGGTATTAGCATTGTATTATAAGAAGGCAGATAACTACTGTGCTGGATACAGTCAAAAACGAGTAAATGTCTCTTGTTCTTATCAGGATTGGCCTTGTGGAATCTAAAATTCGTGTGCTGGTTGGAAACTTGGAGAGGAATGAATTTATATCTATTGCACATGTAAAGCCACAGTCTTTCCCTGGCAGCCGAGAACTTTGTAAACAGTGAGTTTCATTACTTTTCTGAACTAGAGTTTGGCCCATGTATTGTACCTCGTTTATATTCCTTCACCTCAGCTTACCTGTGAGAGATGTTCAGTTACGTAGCTACTGTTTTGTAGGTACGAGGTCTGGCGGGCAAGGTTCTGAGCATGTAGGATCTTTTTAAAGAAGGGAGAACTTGAGGGAGGAGTTCTCGGAGAACTTGAGTATGGGCTGACTCCAGTCTTTAGCTGCTGCGTACAACTAAACTGTTTTGCTTAATCCCTTCTTGAGAGTAGATGCTAGCACCCAAATAACTGGCATCTGTGCATAAATGATAGATTTGTGACTGTCTTTTTACGAGTGGATATGTGTCAATGTGGTTTCTTGGAATCGTGTTTAGGAAAGTGGAGAATGCAGAAAGTGTTAACGTTGATTTAACGTGCGTTATACAGTCATTCGAGGATACAGGTAAGCCTCTATTTTGCTCTAGTCTCGTAGGGTTTCATTTTTTAATGCCAGTGCAAGTTGCTTCACAAAGTGAATTGTGCTTCCTTCTGGTATTAGCTATTAGCTATTTCTGTAGAGCGTGACACGTAGAAGATTAGCCTTAGAAACATACTATTTTGACACCTTGGCAATGTAAGTCCACCTTGAAACAGAAGTGTGTACTACAGCCCTATGTACCATATCCCATATGTGAAATAACAGTTCTGCAGATCATAGTGAACGATCAGAAAGGAACTGCGATTCCTGAAGTGGACAGTCAGGTGTGAAGCCAGGAGAGAGATGCCCGTTTACTGGGTGTAGCTACACTTGTCAAAAGCAGTTGTCAGTTACTGAACTTTGGAAGTGGGAATTAACTGTATCAGGCTCTAAAAGAAGTTGTGAATGCCTGCTGACAGTATTGTTTCCAAAATAACAGTTTCTGTACGATACCATCCCAGAACTTTGAAAGGCAGTGAGTGGTCACATTGTAATGACATGCAGTCTTGCACGTCAAGCTCCGTGTTCATGTTCCTTTATTCCTTTTGATAGATGCAGAAATAAAGTCATATCGCAAGCGTTGTTAGATAACGCTAGAATAAAGGGGCTTGGGGGTGAGCAGTCATTTGAAAGTACAGGTCTTTGGTTCCAAAGTCTGTTTACTTCTTCCCAAGCTGACTGCTCTTGTGCCTTTCAGAAGTGCATGTGTGCTGTGAGGCTTATGCCTTGCTATCGTAACGACAAACTAAGGAAATCGGGTTACTCTTCGGGAGTGACGAGTGTGTTTGGACAAAAAGTTCTAAGCAGTGGACTCCTTTAAACTCTTCATCAGTGCAAACAAACATTTCTCCATGGTACCAGCATGAGCTGTGTGTTGTGTTGCTCAGACAACATGAGTAAATGCAGTAAAAGCGGACCTTCTTTTTAGCTCATGCTTTGGGATATGAGACATGCACAGAAAAAAGGCATCGAAACGCTTGTCTGAGTTTCAGGCCAGGTGGGGTGACTTCCTCAGACTTGCACTGTTACCCGAACCGATGCTTGTCTTGTACGTTACATCCAGTGGCACTGTGTTTGAATGTTGTGGCAAATGTAAATCATGTCAACAACTTTGACAAATACCCAATGCAAACATTCCCACTGAGCTACAACACTAAATTTCCTGTTAGTTTACAGCCAGGCTAACCACCTCAATGTGCTAAAGGAAGGTATGAAGATTGAGGCAGCTCATGTGAAGAGAAAGCACCTCCACCATTTTTTGCCTGCAGAAACCTTACCGAAAAGAAAGAAGGTATATTAAAAATTGGGCTCTTCTGGCAATATTTTTTTTTTCCTTTAATAATTACTTGAAGACTTCATTATTTTGATGTTGTTGTTTCAGCAAAGCATGCCAGGTACTAGTCAAAATGCTGGTGGGCTTCAGCGCAAAAGGACTTCTTCAGATGGAAGCTGTTTGGACAGTTCCAGAGACACGGGCTCCAGAACACCGGAAAATTCCTCTTCATCACATAAGATTGCTAAAGTGGACACCTCTCCAGCCGAGAGAGAAAGGTTAGCACCATAACCTTAAAGCTGTGAAGAAGCTGCTTTTTAACTGACTCGCGATGGGAATGAGGTCTGGGATTTCTTGTTTGAATCTGTGTTGTTCATAAGCACGTGGAGGGCTCTAATGGCTTCAGGAAGAAAGCTGTCATCTCCTTTGGGCACGTGGGGGGAGGCAGGTTAAAGAAATCCTTGAAAAAATGAATTTAATATCCATGAAGACATGTCGGAAGAAAGGAGAAGTGGATACCGGAGGAATTATTTGGTCTTGAATGTAGATCTCCTTGGGTTAGTGTGTAACTTGAAGCCGGAGTGTTTTCCATGTAGGTAATTTTGTTCTTTCTAACAAAAAGTATGGTTAATGCCAAGCAGTATGATGTTCTAACGAAGTGCTGATCTTGATCACAGCAACACTAGAGCTGCTGCTGCCTTGGTGCAGCAGTATGAGAACTCGGGCAGTAAAAGTGTGTGTCACTTCCTGGGAGGTCTGCTTGTTCATAAGCTACTTCAGCCCAGGAGGAATATGTAATCTTGAGAGTAATAGCCCAAGAGTACCAAATGTGTAATGCCTGCTGTGTTCAGACCATTTGGTACTGGAGGAGTGGCATTAAAACTAAAATAAAATGGGATGCCCGTATGGGTAGAGCAGATCCATTCATGGAAAGCAGTACAGAGTGCTGGAGGTACTAAGCTGGAAGACAGTGCAAGTACATAGAGACTGACTAAAGAAAACGCTGAAGTTTAAATTTGCGGTCTGAAGTTCAGCGGTCAAAATGAAGATCTCGTGCTAGATTGCCTGGGAGTTTGTTGTTTGGTAGAGCTGTGACAATGAACTAAGAAGACAGACATTTGTCTTGCATGGGCTTTCTGGAAAGGAAATGTATAGTATTTTACAAATGAGCTTTTTATAACTCTAGCATCTGACTCTCACAGAAATGCTGCGTACCAGAAATCTAACGGTGCTAACAAGAGAGAGAAGCTACCTCGTGTAGCTGAGCCATCAGTGTCTAAGGGACTCTCCATTCCTGTTACTGATTCAAGTATGTATTGACGTGGTGGGTGGAATGCAGTCTTTAATTTCACGGCTGAACTCTAGAAGCGCGGTGTCTCTTACAGAAGTGGAGGCTACAGTTGCAATAAGAACATTGGGACCTCCAGTTGGTAGCACCATTCCAGGACGTAACACAGTTTCTCAACCAGGAGGACGTTTTGTCCAAGGACAGCATGAATTAAGTGGGACTGGAATTACAGATCCTAAGAACAGTGCACCTAAACGACCTTATTCAGTGACCACTGAAGGACCTCATTCACCTCCATCAGAAGAACGCCCCAAAACACTAGCAGACGGAGAAAAGGTAAGGAAGGGGGGCTAGGCCAGGGAGGGTTTGAAGTAGAATTAATTCTTGATGTACAATGCATGACATAACCGAGAAGAAATGCATATATACATCCCCAATGGATTCAGGAATCTAAATTTAAGCATAATGCTAGTTTTACTAGGATGTAGGTGTGAGAAATTGTCTTGAACGGACTGTATAGCTATTAAACAATTTTTTTCCCCCGAGATCTGGCACTAGTGACTGGTTTTGGTCTGGTGGCAGGCTCTCTAAATACTACTGTACTTGTATATTACTGCACTGACCCATTGCTCAATGAACTGGAAACAGTTCTTCATTCAGAAAAAACCCAAATCTCAAAAGGAAGAGGACATGAATGTTATAAATGTAGACGTATGAGCTAATCTTGTTCTGGCAGATGATTTTCGAATGCCTCTTGATAGTTTTGCTGCTTTAGAAATCAGCAGCCTACTCAACAGGTTGTCCACTGCTGAAACGACCGTGTGGAGTTGCTTGTTAAATCTGGGTTTTGTGGGAGCTTTTGATTAATGCTTGATTTGTTTTCTTGCTATACATAACTCTCCTTAAACAGCTGTTTGCGTGGCTTGACCTCTGATTTGAGGCAAAGAACAACTAGAAAAAACTCCATTTTGACACTTGTAAAGAATCAGCTTGCAGAACTGTTACCTACTATTGAATACTTCAGGTACAGATTTCAAGGTTTGGGTAGTACGACTTCTTGCGAGGCTTGAGATTCCTGTGTGGTAAGGGTAGTGTTGTCTAAATGTTGTTTTAAGAATGGCCACTAACACAGTTAATGTGTTGACTGGAAGCTGTACTCAAATATGAAGGTAACTTCAGTATAGCAATTATTTTGAGTCTGTGTATTCTGTTCTTCTAGTTAACTGGCCAGGATTCAGCATTCAAAGGCGGCGGCAGTCCAGAAGATGTCAGCAGCAGATCTACAGACAATGTAATTAGGAAGGGGTTTTACTCAGTGGGCTAACTGAAAAGCTGAATGGACTCTGCTAGTGCCTAGACTACCTCACATCAGTACTCTACGCGTTTATTGATGTAAACAAAAATATGCTTTTTAGTTTAACTTCTTTCAGCCTTCATTTCCCAAATATGTTCTTGTAAGAGTTATCCCTATTAGTCTTTTTAGAAGTCTTGACTGTCACTAGCTGAAACAGCTTTGGAAAAGCCACAAAAACCAAGCTGCCCTGTGACTTGGATTCAGAATGTAGTTAAACAGGTTAACTAGTTACTGCAACCACGTTGTGGTGTCAAGTGTGTCTGAACGTGCTTGTATTCATTTGTGCTTTCCTAGTGCATGTGCATATATTGTTCTTCTCCTAAACTATTTTCCCGGTTGGCACATACACTCCTGGGCATCTATCACAATGGTGCTCAGCTTCCTCAGCTAGCAGCTGTCCCCTGCCTAACACGGCCACGCGCTACACAAGTATTGCCTCCCATGGAGGCCCATAAATAATTGTGGTATTGAAGACAACGCAGCAGAGGATGCTACCAAGGTATGGAGATGATAGACGTGTCCCATGCCGTTGTATCTGATTTTTGTCTTGAGACTGCTCCAGCATGAGACTTGAGGGCTTTTTTTGTTGTCGCTGGGTAGGAAAGCTAAACTCGGAACACACAGCTGAAGATGTACTTAAACATTGCAATAGCCAAGGCTGTTGTGGCACTGCTACCCACCTGCAAGGGAGAGTCTTGAAAGGAATTGGCATGCAGAGAGTGTTTTCAGATAAACCCTGAAAGCTGTTCTACGTGGTTACATGAAAACTTGTAGTAGTCTGAAGTTCCGGTTCTGTAAACTGGTAACACTGCTTACCCAGTTAAGTGCATGAGGGTTTTTTGAGGGGTGGGGAGAAATTCTGATCCCGTGAAACAAATGTTGTGCTCTCTCTCTATTGTAACTTCTTTATAACTTGGTGTTTTTGTAAATGAAGTTGTATGTTTTTCCAGAGAATTTTCGTATGTACTGTAAAATACTGTCTTCCAAAAAGATTTTTTTTTAATTATTATTAATTTTTTTTAATGCACGTGGGATCTGCTTAAAAACCCCAAACAAGTAAACCAAATGTAAGGTGGGCAGGGCAGTGCCAGAAAAAGTATGTTCTACAAAATGATGATGTCATGGTAGAGTAAATTCGAGGAGACTAGGAACACTGCTTTCCTGCTTCTAGTATTTCCAGGTTTTGAATTAACACCCTCTGAATAGTGCAGCTTGCAAACTGCGCTGACAGCTGAAGTCCCATTTTGCTGTGCGGACAACAGATACCCCTGACTTCTTTTAAAATTAGTTGCTTGGCTTAAACCGCAATTCTGAGCTCTGATCATTTTAAGCATCCACCTCAAACCCTAGTGACAAGACCGAAGGGGCATGTAGCTACCTTGCACGGTCTTCATTCTCCAGCATTCCCCCTACTGCTGGTATTCCAAACTTGTGGAGAAAGCATGACCATGACCATATACTTACCTTTTTTCCTTATTACCTCTGGTTTCCAGCTTGCTTCAAGTGCAATTCATCTCTTAGAAAATGTGCCTTAGTGGGTTTGAGAGGTCTTACTCCTCCTTCTCCCCTCGAAAAAAACCCAAAACTTAAGGGTGCAAGGCTTAGGTTTACTCACAGGTTAAAATTAAGAAAGAGAACCTATGTTACTTCAGTGGCTTTTAGCAGAGCTACACCCTGAGTTTATAAAATGGTTACCTTGGTTTTGTGACCTGGGTTAAAACCATGGTCTTTCAATACTGTCAAGTCTGTGTACTAGTTACAGTAGGTATACAACTTCAGCACTTGTGTAAATAAAACTCCATCGTTAATTTGAAGGAATTAAAGCTGAAGTAGGTGATAAGATAAACGGCAAAGCAACTATGAAAAGTGTTTTGTAATGGTCTACAAGCCTGTAATATTACCATGCTTTTAAACAAATTCTTCCACTTGACCTGTTAAAGGCTGTTGTGCCCTTAACCTCTAGTCAGCACATGCATTTCTGCAGCTGGTCTCAAACTAACCTAGCTAATTGATATCAAAGTATATGCCTGTACATGGATTTATTTTTTTTAACTCTTGCTTTGCAGAATTATCTTCTAATTGTGCTTTGTTGTTGTTGTTGTTGTTTCCCCCCCCCCCCTCACTCTTATGGTGTTAAGAAGAAGTTTAGGAAGAAGTCAGGTTACTAGTTTCCTGGACTTGATCCAGCATGGGTCAGATTACACGCTTTATTTTAATGTACCCTGACTCAGCGCTTGGCCGCGTGCAGAGAGATGTTGCTGTTCTGGAGTTTCCCTGGCTATTGCAGAGGTTGGATGCTGCCCCAGCACTATGCAGATTAGATTACAGCTGTTTTAAATAAAGTTCAAACTGCACCAGTTCAACTGAAGTGTTTTCCTTTGTTTATGGAGCAAGTCTTCTGTCAAAGTGATTGAAAGGCAAGTTCCTCATGCATAAAGACTCCTCTCCCTACAATACTCAGAAGGAAGCAGCCCAAGCTAGAGACAGTATTGCCAAGCGTGGTTCCTGTCCTTTAGGGTGAATCCCTCCAGCAGGCTTTTCTATGCTCTGGGAAACATCTGCGGTTATAACTTTGCAGCTGCTGTTGGCTCTAGCGGTCCTGTCTGAATCTGGTCCAGCGCAGGTCACCAAGAGTCAGTGCTAGAAGCAGCGCTTCTTAGCTGTTAGCAATTGCATCATCACATCGCTTCCTGGCATAGTGTCTTATCGCTGATCATCTGGGGACAGAGGTTTTTATTCATTTGCCAGATGGAGCTGGTAGTAGGGCAAGTTCTTTCTGGAATACCTGAAGGAGAGAAAAGCTGTATGTGGCCTTCTTTCTCATTTTTGTTTTTACTGAAAAGCGAAGCAATCGGTGCTAGCTTTGCAAGATCCTCAGGGTTATCGACAAACCCCAGGTAAGTAAATGCCTAAACTAAAACAAACCCTAGTAACAAATGCATTGTTTTCTCTTGCTTCTGCCACAATGCATCCCCCTAAGACCCTAAACCCAATACTGAATGTATTTAATTGTGATTGTGCTGAACACAAGATGACCAGAGCCAGAAAATACCTTGGACTTGAAGGTGAGGGAGGCTCCTTGATGCCAGACTTCCTGCAAACTTTGCTGTTTTCTGTCTGCTTTCTTAGCTGGTTGCTGTGTGTGTGGCTTGGAGGTCCAGCTGGAGGGGGTGAGGGATGCATGATCAGTCTCCTTAAAGAGGAGCAGCTCTGCGTTGAGACTGTGTACGGTTAGTAACTTTGAGCAAGACGTTCCATTGCAGGAATTAACGTCTCCTGTGGTTTTACTTGTTAGGTCTAAGCAAAGAAGTGGCTCATGTGAAGTCGCCTCCGCTTCTGCTACTGCAGTGGGTTGGTGTAACTTCTTGCTACTGCTTCTGCAACTGCAGAAACTAGAGAGAGCAAGTAATAGAGGGGTTGGGGGGTCCAGCCGCAGCCCCCTGCTTCCTGGCCAGCTCTGCTGTTGCTCTGCCTTTCGTCGAGTGCTGCGGGGCCAGGTTGGACTAAGCAGAGTCCAGTGGGGTGTTTTCCGAGAAGGAGGCGAGGGGTGGGCTGTTGAGCACTGCCTGCTGCCTCCTAGCATGCTGGTCAGCATGGACTCCCTCCCCTTCCCTGTGCCTGAGGGTTTCTTCAGCCACCATCTACCCCTGGGGTGCCCAGCTCCGAGCGTGGCCCGAGTATGACTACCTGTGGTTGGTAGTCGGTTTGTTTTGTGTTTCCAGGTTTTCTTCCTTGGAATCATGTTGTCCACAAAGAAATGTCATTATCCATCCCATTTCTAATTCAGTATCTACCGATCTAGTGTGACCCAGAGCCTGTGTGAAGGAGGAGCCGCCCCAAAGGATCCTGCAGCGACCTGTTTGTCCACAATCCTTTCTCCGAGTCCACTTCTGGAACTGCAGGGGCAGTGCTTGTGTGCAGAGTCCCGGAACAGCAGCACTGCCAGGGAGCCCCAGCGCCTGCTGTGTCCAGAGCTGCTCTTTCCACCGCCACACTCTCCTCCTGAGCCCTTCTGGTGTTGTAAGGCCGGAGTGCTCCAGCAGCTTGGCCACAGTTCTCCCGTGTGGCCATCCTGTGACAGCAGGCAGGGAAAGGCACTGGGCACTGCTGGGACAGAGCTCGCCATGCTCCAGAGCAGCATTTGCGTCATGGAAGGAGACCCCCTCAGGGCAGTGCCTTAAGGCTTAGGTCTTCTTCCAAAGTTTCTCTCAAGAACATGCAGGCTCTGGCCATGTCCACCAAAAATTACCCTGTCCCGTATTTTTAAGCTGCTTTTTAAGCTCCAGACTAGCTGAACGAGAAGATATCCACTGTACATTTAATTGAGAAAGATGTACGCAAGACGCACCAGCTGGGGACTGATGCTGCCAGCAGGTTCAGCACCCCAGGGGAAGAGGAGGGCAGCCACCCTCTCTGGCTGGAAGCCTGTCGGGGCTTCAGCGTTTCAGCTTTGGTGGCCCCAGGCTGCTGCGGAGCCGTAGTCCAGTCTCTAGGGCTGCAGGGACCCATGCCAGGGGCTGTGTGGAGGGAGCTGGGCAGGGGCAGGGCTGCAGGAGGTGATTGCAGGGCTCTGACCCCAAGCAGAGTGGCTGCAGCACTCGTGTTTGACCCCCAAACCTTGCCTCATCAGTGCCTTTACGGCAGCTGGAGATCCTCATACTTACACATGAGGAGTTGCAGGCGTGATCTGTACCAGCAGTGGCTTAGGAACCCGGACCGGGGCTAAGCCCCAGCAAGAGCCTTTGCACAGAGCTGTTGCTCTGCAGCTCCCTGGCTTGCCTCCCAAAACTCCTCATCCAGCAAAACCTCCCACACTTAGGCGGAGCTTTGATTCTTGGGGCTCCGCTGTTCCTCTTGCTGATGCTAATGCCCTTGGCATCAGTTCCCATAATCACGGATTGCTATGTAAAATATTTATTGCAGGACTTATCCTTTTTAAAAAAAAAACAAACCAAACCCACTTTATTTACATAAATTACAAAATAAAATAATCACACTTTTGCTCACACTAAAAATCTACTCTTAAATTAAAACTCGGTTGGGCTCAGCACAGCAAGGAGCCACAGCAAGGTCGTTGCTAGCAGAGCCTTGTGCTCTTAACACAGCGTTCCATTTTTATAGCTCTCATTTTTATAGCTTAAACCATGATAGAGACAGAGTCACAGCAGCACAGAATGGATGCTGAAAGAGACCTCTAGAGATCATCCAGCCCACCTCGGCTGCTCGAGCAGGGCCAGCTGCAGCAGGCTGTGAGTCTGCTTCTCGAAGGTTCTATTGGCTGCGTTGCTCCCAGGTTGTGGAGCTCGCATGGGAAATGGGCAATGAAGAGGGATGAAGTTTTCAGGCACTTTCTGGCCGGTGCAGTGATTTTTATTTTTTTTTTCCTTCTGACTTTTTCTCCCCCCTTCCTGGTCTTGCAGCTGCCCAAGGCGCAGCCAGAGAAGTGGAGGAGGGTCCCTGCCTGGCCTGCAGCTCCCTCCCTCGCCATTCTTAGGGTGATTTGGGGTTATTTTGCTGTGTCAGTGAAGCAAAGCTGGGCTCTTGGGGGCTGAGGTCAGTGGGACCCGAGGAAGGCCGTGATGGTCTTGAGGCTTTGAAGGGCTGTGCACCGAGCCCTGTCCCCGCTGGAGGGGACGCTGGTGGTGTTCAAGACGAAGGCCTTGCAGCCCTTGTTGTCGTGTGTGCCCGTGTCCCCCCCAGCCCCCAAGGTCTGTCGTTGTCGCAGGGGCTCTGTGCTGCTTTCTGCGTGGGGCCGTGTCCGTGAGTCCTGCAGGGACCTGTCTGTCCTGGCTTCCCCACCAAAGGGCTGCTTCCCCTGGGGAAGGGGAACGGGGAGTTGTTCCCGTTCCCGTCCCCCCCCCACCATCGCCTGCCGCGCTGGTGGTGACTCAGGCCTGGGGGTGGCTGGGTTCCCCTCGGGGCTTGCTGGCTTGGATCTGGGGCTCGGCGGGGCTTTTGCACCTCTTGGGGGCTGTTTCCCGGTGCCCCCCGCACTCCCTCCCCGTCCCACACAGGCACGGAGCAGTTCTGGAGAAAGAGCTTTTAATGGGAAACACAAAAGAAAAGGTCCCATCCAAGCTGGTCTAACCCCTCCCTACCACCCTCCCCGGCCCCCCCTTGACAAATACCCCCCCCTCCACTCCCACCCCCCATTCCCCCCATCTCCATCCCTCTCACCCCTGTCTAATCCCCCCACCACACACACACCCTCACGTTGGCTGCCAGAGCCCTGCGCTTGCTGGGTGCCATTGGCAAGGAGCTCTGCGCCTGCCTCTTCCTCCACTTGCCGGCCGTGGCAGGTGGGGATGGTGGCAGGTCCATCCCCGCATCCTGCCACGGCTCCTGGGGCTCCATCCCGCCGCCGTTGACTATTTTGAGGCTCAGCATGGTGTCGCTGAGCTCAGGGATGCAGTAGTCGGGGGTGAGCATCTCCTCAGGCAGCGAGAGCGAGCTGAAGTCGCGGTCTGGGGTGTCTGCGCTGGTGCCACCAGCGTCCTCGGGCACGGAGCTCCTGCTGGGAGCATCCTGGCTGACCCCCACTCCATCCAGGGAGCAACCGAAGAGCCTTAGGGCCTCTTCCAGGACCATCTCCTCGGACACTGCAAGGTCGCCTGCAGTGTCCCCAAGGGCTTCATTGTTGGTGGCAGCGCAGGGGCTGGTGTGGACATCGCCGCCTGGGGGTGCCCCCACAGGGGTGGCCGTGCTGGGGATGTTGATCTGTGCCAGCTGCCCCTCGCTGTGCTGGTAGCCAGGGATGGACACTGGCAGCTCCAGAGGGTCTGGGGCCACCACACTCCTCTGATTTTTGTAGGGTGTGAGGTATCATGGTTGGCCCTGGGGGGTCCCTGTGGCTGCCCAGGCCAGGGGGGCCCCGCAGCCCGTGGGACCCCACAGGGCAGCACCCGGCAGAGAAGTGGCGCCTTGGCCGAGCGTGGCGGTGGCTGGTGGAGGCAGGTCGGTGGTTGTCCACTGGATGCAGAAGACCCGGGGGTCGAAGAGGCAGCCACATGGAGCCCTCTGCAGACCTGTGTGGGTGAGGGGGAGCCGTGCTGGGCCGGGGGGACTCTCTGGGGGCACCCGCCAAGCCGGCCCCGATGGCCGACATCCCCCAGCTCTGGGCCAGGGGCGCGGGGAGCTTGTGGCCGGGGCGATCCCCACAGGGTGAGCTGCTGTGCTGGTGGGACGGGGTTGCAAATCAGGGAGGAGACTCGCATCTAGGAGGTGAAAGGGGAGAGGTGGCCCCAAATATTTGGGGAATTCTCTGCAGATGGGCTTTACTGGGCACGCGCCGCCCGGGCAAGGGCAAGGATGCTCACCGGGGCTTGCTGAACCCCCATGCGAAAAGTGCCGGGGGAACGGGTGTGATGGGGATGGCGAAGGTGCCAGAGCAGACTGGGGTGCCATACCTGCTGGTGGTGCCTGGGGGGCCCGGGCTGCAGGGAAGGGCTGCTCCCGCGTGGGCAGGCGGCACGGGTTGGCTGAGCCTAAGAGAATGAGACAGGAGCGATGGCCGGCGGTCTCCTCTGCTCTTGCCCCCCAAGAGCGTCCCTGGGCTGCAGGGGTTGGGGTCGGTCCCTACCTCAAGGGTAGAAGGTTTTGGGGAGCATGAATGGCTGGAAAAGCTGGGGCGCCGGGGGGCCCCAGGGCCCAGGCAGTGGGAGCTGCATTGGTGGCCGCGCCATGGTCCCTTCTGGCTGTTGGCTGCCAAGGACTCTTTGGCGTCTCCCCGGAAGGAATGCGGGGGCTCCCTGTGTTCTGCCCCACCCCCAAGAGCCTCCCCAGCTCCTCTTGGGGAGGGAAAGGGTTAAGGGAGGCTGGGGTGGCCCCGGGGCCTACAGGCGGCTCTCGGGGTCTGCGGGTACAAATGCTCTTGGCTTTCAACAGTATTTTTCCGGTGGGGGAAGAACAACAAGTTGATTCAGCTGAGCGAAGCAGGGACCAAGCTGCAGCCCCAGCCTCCTTGCGCCAGATGGCAAATGCGTTTGTGACCGTTGCCCGCGCTTCTGTTCGCTGCGTTGACCGGAGCGAGGCAGAAATAGGAAAAAGGACCTCGAAGGCGCGAAGGAAGGTCACGCGGTGTCGCTCGGTGGCACGCTTTCCCCCAGCCCTCGCTCCAGTAGTGCTGTCAGGTCTTTCAGTCTCCTGCTGGGAAAAGCAGCAGCTCTGGATCCCCCTGGGAGGGGGCAGCCCTTTCCCTGGGTGCATGACACCCCGGAGGAGACGCACCGCGTGCTCCCAGAAAAGGACTGGATTCTGCCCAACGTCCGGTGTCAGGGCGCTGGGGCTGTTTGCGCTCTACGGGATCCCAGGGATGGGGTTAGTACATCCCCTCCTCGTGCTTGGAGGATTCGGCGCTAGCAAGGACACCCCAAGGGTACCAAGGACACAGGCCTCTCGCTCCCGCTGTGTGAACAGTGTGTGGCCTGGGGGAGTCAGGACAACTGCCGTGAACCGGAGGCCAAAGATCTCTCCTGGCCTGTATCCTGGTAATCAAAGAGATTGCGCTCTGTTCGTGAGGCACCTCTGGCTGCAAGATTGTGCAAGGCCATGTGCTGCGTAACTTGTGGCAGGGACCGATGCTGGGGGCGTGAAGGCAAGCGCGCTTCTAAAAGCATAAAACTCCGTTTCATTTCAGAGCGCAGCTGAGCCACCCCGCTCCTCAAGACTCTGCCATCTGCACCGCTGTGGCTGGGACTGGGCAGTGCTGCACATCCCAAAGGCCACCGAGTCACACCCGTGTCCCTGCTGCTTTGCCGGGAGCTTCTGCGATGTGAGCGATGTTCTGGGGGGTGATCTCTTGGACTGCAGCTACTCCGTCCCTGACCGGCAGCTGGCCAGGAGGGTTGTGTCCCAGGTGGAATTCCACCTCTCTGACGAGAACCTGGCCAAGGATGCTTTCCTCCTGAAACATGTCCAGAAGAACAAGATGGGCTTCGTCAGCATCAAACCACTGCTGTCCTTCAAGAAGGTAGGCAGCGCGTTGCGTTGGCCAGCCGGGGTGGGAAGTAGGGGTAGGAATGCCTACTTTCTAAAACTCCAAAATGAGTCTTAGAGAGTTTCTTTGACCGGCTTTTCGGTATCATGGGTCCCCGTCCCCGAGTCCCTGCTGAGCGTCCCCCCCAGCAGACTGCTGCTGGCCTGAGAGCTGCTGCCCCTGGAGCAGGACGTGCTGCACAAGGACCCCTCGGCCCCCTCCTGGCCCGGCAGCAACTTCAAGCCCAGCAATTTCAGCAATGCCTTCACTGGATTGCTCCTCGCCGGCAAAGTCTTCCCTCCGCTCGGGACAGGCTTGGGCACAGGCAGCTGCTACGGCCTCTGCCCCAGCACTGAGAGCACTCGTGGCTGCGGCTGGGGGAGTGGGGTGGGTGCCTGGGCACCCTGGCCCAGCAGCCCCTCGCCAGATGCCAAACCTCTTGCCGGCAGTCCTCCGGCAGCGGCGTGGGTGCCTGAGCCCCTCGGCCTGCGGGATGCGGTGCTTTGCCTGCCCCACTGTTGTCCCAAAAGTGGGGTCGTTTACCCGGGGTGCAAAATGCCAATATAAATACAGAGCAGAGGTATTTTATTCCAGTTCATGTTTACGCAAAGATGGGGGCTAGGTGGTAATCCGCAACGCTAGCACCCCTCATGCCTAAAGGGGCAAGCAATTTATACAGTTCAGTTATACATATTCGATTTCCAAAGTTCTTCCCAAAACTATTGCCGGGAGTAGCTTATCTCGCACAGTTTCTATTGGGCTACAGTTTCCCTGCTTGGAATTAAAGGTCCAGTGTTCTTTTCTTCTACAGCGCATGCTCAAGGAGAGTGGGGGGGTAAGTCTTTTTGGTGTGGAATTGAGTTGGTGGTCATGATCTCCCCCTGCCACCTTTCTTTACCTTTCCTCCAGTTTGCGAAGATGCTTCTGACTTCATGCCTATTAGCAATTATTCAACTTTTTGGCGCCTCCTGGAGTAGGATGTTCCCTTCTTCTCAGTTTTTTAGTTCTTCTTCAGGGGCACAGTTGTTAGCAAGGCATGCGTTGATCATACAAAGGGGATCTTGTTTCACAAGAGCTTTGTGGCCTTTTTCGTGTGGCTTAAGTACATAATTTCTTAAGTACATCATTTCCCCCTGTGGTGGGTTGACCCTGGCTGGATGCCAGGTGCCCACCAAAGCCGTTCTATCACTCCCCCTCCTCAGCTGGACAGGGGAGAGAAAATATAACAAAGAGCTTGTGGGTCGAGATAAGGACAGGAGAGATCACTCACCAATTACCGTCACTGGCAAAAGAGACTCCGCTTGAGGAAAATTAACTCAATTTATTACAAATCAACCAGAGCAGGGTAATGAGAAATACAACCAAATCTCAGAGCACCTTCCCTCCACCCCTCCCTTCTTCCCAGGCACAACTTCATTCCCAGATTCCCTACCAACCCCCCCCAGTGGCACAGGGAGACGGTGAATGGGGTTTACGGTCAGTTCATCACACATTATTGTGATACTTGCCAAACCAACCAAGAAAGGTAAAACTGGAGCGCAGGGAGCAAATGCTTTTCTTTCACCTTAGGCCAACTGCTCGGACGCTCTCTATGCTGCCCTGCTGCAGAGGGCATCCCTCTTGTACCAGTAAGAGACATAAGAGTGAATTAAAGCCAGAACTCCAAACCAGACCAAAAACCCAGTCGTGATCAAGAAGAAAGTGGAGAATGCATCAAATATAACAGAAAATTATTTTGGACATTCCCAGTTTACATTTGGAAAAAAGAGAAGGAAAACAAAGAGGAGGAATTAGGTATTAAAAGAAGAGCACTGAATGATAAAGCAGTAGCAGTCCCTCTACCACTACAAACCCACACCCCCACACGCACGTACGCACACAGACTGAACACCACCAAACTCCCCTTGACTGTGACGTTCCCCTCAGCTTGCTGGTCTAGAGATACTGAATGCCTGAAGCACACCAAGGATAACTGAAAACATCTGCATGGCTTTAATGGGAATCCTCCAACTGAAACAAAGCGCCTTCTCCCTCTGTCTGCGTTGGCACATCCCCGAGTCACGCTCTCACTCCTCTCCTTCAAAGTCAAGATTCCTAAACGTGAAAAGCGGGAGTGGGGAAAGGCGAAGGGAAGAGAAAAAGAGGGAGAGCATCATCAGTGGAAGACCTGCCAGCTGCTGCTGATTCAGCCCTGTTCGGGGGACCACCCCAGCAGAGAGGAGCTGGTGTGCATGCCACAGACCTCCCTGCCTGTTCCCAGGGACAGGCCATTTGCTCAGCCTTGCCGGCCAAAGCGTGGGAAAAGCGTAGGTGTGCGCCGTCGCTTGCAGAGGAGCACGGTCACGTTCACGTGCAATCCTTTACCTTTTTCCTCCCTGGATTCAAAGGGTTTCTGTCTTCAAAGTGAGAGCCTTCCATACGGTCATTTGTGACATTTCATCCAGGATAACAATCTCAGAAGGATCAGTCCTGCAATAAATATTTTACATAGCAATCCGTGATTATGGGAACTGATGCCACCAAGGGCATTAGCATCAGCAAGAGGAACAGCGGAGCCCCGAGAATCAAAGCTCTGCATAAGTGTGGGAGGTTTTGCTGGATGAGGAGTTTTGGGAGGCAAGCCCGGGAGCTGCAGAGCAACAGCTCTGTGCAAAGGCTCTTGCTGGGGCTTAGCCCCGGTCCGGGTTCCTAAGCCACTGCTGGTACAGATCACGCCTGCAACTCCTCATGTGTTAAGTATGAGGATCTCCAGCTACCGTAAAAGCACTGATGAGGCAAGGTTTGGGGGTCAAACGCGAGTGCTGCAGCCACTCTGCTTGCGGTCAGAGCCTTGCAATCACTTCCTGCAGCCCTGCCCCCAAATTTGATTTTCCCACCAAGCTGCCTGCTGGTTTCTGTGGGATGCCCCACAAAGAGGCAAGTGGAGAAAACTCTGCCAAACACCTTCAAGCTAATCTTGCCGGGGTTCCTGGCGCTTGGTGGAGCTTTACCTGTCACTGCTTTGCTTTGGGATATCCACGTCACTGGTCTTCCCCACGTTCAGCTGAACTGAACTTGCAGCAGCAGCAGCTTCCATGGCCCTCCTGGACTCCTGATGTAAAAAAGGGACAAATCACGTTCTCTGTCTTTGATCAAAGTGGAGATAAGCTGAATGCCCAGCACAAACTTAGCAGTCTGCCCTCCGCTTCTGCCCCTTGGCAGCTATAGGTATTAGTGCAGCAGGGGAGAAACCGTTCACTCCAAAGATTTCGGGGCAGGGGGACTGTGTGTTCAAAACACGATTATGAGCAAGTCTTGCCAGCAGCAGCAGCCGCAGCAGCATCTAATAATAATCATCATAATGATAATGACCTTTGTGAAAAATGACTCGTTTTAAAAATTACACCTGTATTCAAGCGTTCAGCTCACTGCTACTTGAGGAAACAAAGGTTACAAAAGTTACAGGCTATTGGGATCTATTTCGATTGAGTGCTGATCTTCCCCCAACATTTCCAGACAAGCTGTAAGAGAAACAGGCAATCTCACAGACACACGGAGATGTCCAGCCCCGAGGACACAGCAAGCCTTACCTCTTCTTCTTCTCCAGCTTCATTTCTGGCATCGTCCAACTTCTTCTTCCTTTCTGGCATAAGGTCATCCAGAAAGCTGAGCTCTCGCTTTGAGAAGCAGAAATCCATCGCTTTCCGGACAAATACGAGAGCCAAAACCTTCACGAATAAGAGGGAAGATGCGGTGAGCTCAGAGACGATGCCACCTCTCACTCCAACGCTGCAAACACCCCGCTGCCGAGCGGTGGCAGCTCTTACCATCATGGGAAAGATGATGGCGGCACGGGACACCTTGATGGTCCAGAGCAGGACGAGGCAGGTCAGCTGGATCGCCGTGAAGAAATGCACCTTTCGCAAGGGCACGTGCCGCAGGTAGATGAAATCCGGCTGGTGCTTCGCTGGCATCCAAAACAGCTTCAAGCGATCAAAGAACTGCGAAATAAAAGGGAAAGGTTGCCACCTTGGGACTGCGGCAAGTTTCTGGCCCTCTCGAGACGTGGAGGCACTTTGCAGCATCTCGCTTGCCGTCAGAAATCCTGGATCCCACTGCATTCCTCCTGGGAGCAGCACCCATTTTCCCTTCGCTCCATCTAGCAACCGGCTTGCCCCTGAGAGCTGCCCACCAAACGGCAACTATGCCATGCCATTCCATTATTAGCATTTCTCGGCCCACTGAATCCCCCCATGAGGATTTCCACCAGTGGTAGAAACTGCCTTCCCTTTGCACCAAATTCCCCCGCTTTTCACGTAACCAAACACTGACCTGCCCTAAACCCTGCAACAGAGAGCGCTGAACTTGCCTGGTCCTCCCATACCTCCTGTGCCTCCACCAATCTTTTTCTTACACAAAAGAGTTTCATTGCTTGCTCTGCGAGAAGTTTTTCCCATGCCACTGCTTTTTTCCCTGCTGCTACAGAGACAAAATACCAGGGAGCCGACATGCTGCACGCTGTAAAAGAGTCCGTACCTGAATTCCTCTGAGCGACGACACACCCATGTAGAGAAAGACGCCATAAAGCACAGGCATTGGTATAAACTGGGGGGGGGGGGAAGAAAAAAAAAAAGAAAGAATGCAATCGTTTCTTTTTCTGTATTGCATTTTCAGTATTACCACCCTCTTCCACAGGCACTGCCTAAAATTGCTTGAAGCTTTCCAGCTTCCATTCAGGCTTAGAGATGGGTCAGATATTAACCATTGTTTTGCCATTTTGTGCGCACGAGTGAGCTAAGGCTCTGCTTTAGGCTGAACTTGGGAGTTATCTCTCCTCAGAATAATCCTATTTTCCAGAAAGGTTGGAGGAAAATAGGCGATTTCACCCGTGCTACCCTATGCCGCATTCTCTGGCGGTAGAAGAAACACTTCTGCCTATTCTTGGGGCAACAGGCAAAGGCCACAGGCCTCCTTTTAGCCTAGAGACGAGATTACTTTGTGGGAGGAACGTGCAAGGAAGCCCACAGGGATGACCTCAGTGTGTTTAGCTCCTGGGAACGGCTGCTCCGCGGCATTTGGGGAGCAAATTGCAGCCACTAAAGGGCTGCCTGTTTGAAACAGAGCAGATGTGCTCGTCTGAATATGCTCAACTGTAACCCATAAACATGGGTGGGCCTGAAAGACACCCAAAAATTCAAGCAGTTGCGTTGCTTGCTCGCCTCGAGCACACCAAACGGGGGCCTGAAGGGCTGCAAAACCTAACCGAGGCTGGTTCCCACCGTTGGTCAAGCCCCAAGGGTTGGGACCACCTCCTCCTCCTCCGCTCCACAACTAACTACTCAGGCCTGCAGAGAGGGGACTGTTTTTCTGTAACCTCCAACAAGCTCACGGTTGTTGGGTGGTTTGCATTTTCCTCTCACCTTTAACACGGAAGTGAAGAAGACAGAGCAGCCCATGAGCACAAAGATCAGCAAGCCAGTGACTCTCTGCTCTCGTATCCCCAGCAACTTGGGTTGTTCTCCTGGAGCTGAGCAGTCAGACTCTACTTTGAGGCTATTCACGTGGGTGATGGACAGGACGGTCGCAGCCACAAACCAGGGCAGCCCCATCACAGAGCACACCCCGAGCATCACGGCCACCACAAAAAGGTCCAGGTGGTACCCGCATCCTTTCTGCAGGCAGGAAAACAAGAAACAGAGCATCCCATAGCACAAGAGCAAGGATAACGTCGCAAGTCAGACTCAAACCCTGCTCGAGCACAAGTCAACTTCTTCAGAATTCAAAACAAGAAATGGAAACAAGCAAGGGTGTATGCAGGCTTTGCACAAGCACCTGGCATGAAAATCTGGCAGGAGTTCAGACACAATGGATATGCAGAGCTTGTGCATTAAATACTTCTCCAAAAAACAACAAGCCACAACCCAAAAGCACCAAACCATTTTTTCCACTCACAAAGAAAACTGTACCACTTGCAAGGAAGGTGTGACTCTGAGTTATCCCTGGCAGCGCATCAAAACAATTCATTCCCCACACCTGCTGCTGCTGCCATTTTAAAACAAAAACGCAGTTCTCTATTGCTCCAAGATTAATTTGCTCCCCCAAAAGGTTGCTCATCTATACTGCCCTGTCACTTGCTCCCTGCATCATCGTTAATCCAGGAGGGCATCCTGCCACGCAGCCTGACCTTGTCCCAAACCAATGCCTTCAGAAAGCATCGGGAATAAGAGCTTCTCCCCAGACCTGCAGCCCAGAAGGGGCTGGGGTCATCTCTCGCAGGCCCTTACCTTCAGCTTGTGCTCCTTCCTGTTCACAATAACAGCACTGATCTGCTGGTCCATGAATATCAAGATGGTGCAGAGCAGAGCTGGGACGAGCGCAGCCAACACCGTCCACCAAGGGTTGGGTCCTATGGGGTTGATGAACCACCCGCGGTCGTCTCTGGTAGGCTGCAACAAAGCCCACACATCAGCATCGTCTCCCAGCCCAGGCACTCCACTGGCTTTCATTTTCCCCTCCCTCCTTGTGTCAGAGCACCTCCCAGCCCTGGCTTCATGTCCCCCTCTCCCGGGGGCTTCAGCAGTGCCAGTCTCCTCTTTGCAAGCAGCTCTAGATACTTCCCCTGTAGGTATCTAGTTTTGGGGCCATCTTCTCGTTTCCAGGAGGAAGCAAGGCACTTGGAGGTGGAAGAGGAGATGGTCACACCACCAGCATCTCCTCCAGACTCAGCCCTGCCCTGCCCCGGCATCACCTTGTGACACCCCCACGTGCCAAAACACCCCGTTACCTTGAACTCATGGGGGACCTGGAGCTTCGGCGATGGGATCCCAACCACAAAGTCAAGGAGCACCATGATGACGATGGTGAGGAAAACAGCAAAGTCGCTCACTGTGGACCGTACCTGGGGCGAGAAACCAGAGGTGAGAGGGGCATGGCAAACAGGGCCGTAACGTGAGATGCAAGAGTTGCAGACATCCACAACATTAAGGCTGCTTAACCAAATCCCACCACCCCTCTGAGCACATGCAGCCTGATCCCTTGCTTAGATACTGCTGCTGTGTTTGTCCCTGTGAGATCTGGGGTCAGACAATAAAAAAAAGCTTAACTAGGCCAACAAGGGTTGGTTTAAGTCAAAATCTAAAAATAATAATAATAATATTAAAAATAAGAAAACACATGTCTGCCACTACAGCTACACTCACAGCTACAATGGCAACAAGGCACTGAGGCATCCTTTAGTCCTCAAAAGGAAGCTCCTCATTCGAATCTACTTTCCACTCGAGCACATAATGCGCAGAAGGTAGGGGAAAAAAAACCAAACCGAAACCCCCAACCCCCAAAACTTTGGGAAACCTGACTTCCTACTACCTGAGGAGAAGAAAAAAAATTAAAAAAAATCAAACCCCAAAAATCTTCAATCTGGGGCAGGTCACGAGGCAGGTGGGAAACGCTACGATGATTTTGCACTCATGGAAATGAGTGTGGGACATCCAAGCTCTTGGAGAGCTTGGCCTGCAAGGCCAACGTTTCCCAGCTTGACCAAGGCAGGGCAAATACTGCTTAGTGCTCCAGGAAAGCCATTTTGGGAAACGAGTGCGGAGATGGACACTGGCCACCTCCTTCTACTTACTCTGGTTGGAAAGTAGCGGCTGGTTTTAAACTTCTTCAAGAAGCTTGACAGGGCAAAGGTGGCGAAGAAGAGGATGCAGCACCAGAAGAATACATCAGGGGCGTAGGGGCCGTCGCATCCACAGGCAGGTCCTTGAAACTCCCCACGCAAATACTGACATTCCTGGAGAAACAGAGCGTCAGGACACAAAGGCAGTGCACGTGCGGCAGGGAAACCTTGCATAGCTAGGGGGTTTTGAGGATCTTGGTCCAAGATCCACGACCCTGTAACTGCTCCTGCCAATGGAGATTTATATTTAATGAGCAGCAGCAGCTGAACAAGTGACACATCGAACTACACAGCGGAGAAATGAGATGTGAGGAGACACCATACGCTAGTAACACATTACAAGAAACACTCATCCAGGTGACACTCTTCCATCAGTTGCTTGCATTCATAGCACTGTGTTTCCTTAACTGCATCTGGCTTCAGTCCTCACATCTTCCCGCAAAAAACAACATGCCAGGCTCTCCCAACCCTGTGAAGAAAACCTCATCAGCTTTCCTAACTAAAAAGTAATTCTTTTAAAAATTATTTTTAAACCTGAAAAGGACTAGGATTCACAGGACTAGCATCATTACATTCACTTCACAGTCCTCCTCAAAATGGGAGAACAAAAGATAATTGACATGACAAACGCCACAGTTACAGACGTTCCTTCCTGGGGGTGCAGTTCGCACACCTAGGAGCTCATGCATGCACGAATGGGTGACGCCAGGCAGCAGCCTTCTTACGTGCCTCTGACCTCAGGAAGAAACAGATAGCATGAATACTTTTACTCCATTTGCATCCTGAGGACCAGAGATGAAGCCCAAGATTTGCCTAGATGACACAGTCAGTTCCTTTAAGGGATGAAATTGTTCGTTTGAGTTTGGCTTCAAGGACTCCCACAGCTGGCGATTAACTAAGAGGTATGCTACAGCGAGGAGCCCGACACACAGACTGCAGGACAACTCATCACGCCAGGCCTCTGAGCTTGCAGTTCTCCGCAGGGCCCGGTGCTGCCTGAGCAGGTGGATGGACTTCCCAGTTCCAGAAATACAAGCTCGTGAATCAAACCCTCCTCAAGCACGCAGGCAAAACTGGCTGCGCTTTAGCGAAGCAAACCAACAACGAGGCTTCCTTTGTTTGGGTGCCTCCAGTCTGACGATGCTCTGGGCTACTTTCTCTTCCTGGCAGCAACAGGAATAAGTTGCTCTCATACCTACCAGCTTCTGACAGAGAAAGAGGATGATCTCGTTCTTGCCTGCTAGGACCAGGGGTGGCAATAACGCAGTCTGCCGAGACTGGAAGGGGATGCCTTGGAGGCGGAAACACGCGGGTGTTCATTACTCCTGGGCACTCGGAATCACGGGAGGAGATGATGCCGAAAGGCCTGATCCGATTCACAAACTGACGCACCTTAGGACTGAAAAGGCTTCTCCTTCCACTAACTTACTTTTCTCTGCAACAACAGCCTCAGGAGAGTAACTTCTCCGTAACCCTTTACACTACAGCAACTACAATACTTAATCCTAATGTACCTTACAAGAAAACTACTGCGGTCTTCTCTACTAGAGGGCCAACGCTGCTGCGCCTGTAAGGAGCGCTTTACATTTTATTAACCTTTTGAAACAACGCACTAGCTTCCCTTGCAATCGCATTACGTGGGCTTCCTGGGACTTTATATATGCACGTTCGTTTTCTCTGGCTAAATCAGATTTGGAACGCAGGGGTGGCCATCTGAAAACACTGCAAAACATTCTTTTTACATACATCAGTTCTCTGGTGAAGGCAACAACTGAGGAGGATCTTCAGCTAATGTAAAACTGCGAAGCTCAGAGGAGTCGTACTCCAGCTAAAGATCTGCGCACTACTAGGCAGGAATGTCAAATTAAGCAATGCCCAACAGATACGAGTCATTGGACCTTTTCTTTTACAAGTAGGAAAGAAAGGGTACACAGAAAGATAGTGGTCTGTAGAAAATGCATGTAAATCATCAAGATTTCCAAGGATTACTCGAATCGCTTCCTGGAGAGGCCAAAACAAGAAAGGAAGGAAGAATATTAACAAGATAGCCACAATCCCACTGCCAAGTACAGTTTTCAGGCTTGGGAAAAAAAAAATAACATTACAGTTTGCAGGAGTCATGGAAGAGCAGGTTCCAGATATTTTGCTTTTCCTCCTCCCCTTCTTCCCCCTGCTCCCTCCCATCACCTTAGAGCACGCTGCCCTAACAGATTCACAGAAACTGAAGTGAACGAATATCTTAACCCTGAATTAACATAGAAGCAATACTATGGAGAGTGGAGGTGTGCTTTTAAATTTAACAAGTTCTACATTTAAGAAGCCTCCTCCTTGCCAGCACAACACATGCAAGTATTGACCTGTTTCAAAAATAAACATATTCCCCTTTTTCGGAATATTGACCCAATTCAGTTACAAAGGAACTGTAATTCAGCCCCAACAAACTCCTGCTTTATAAACGGGAAACTTTTTCTAGGAATACCTTTTGTTGGGAAGTGGCTTGCTGAAAAAGGACATGGGCCTGTGGAAAAGTTGTGCGAGCAGAGTTCTGTGTGAAAGAATGTCAGTTTGAGCAACAAGACTAGGCCTTGGCTGAAAATAGCTGGCTTTACTGATATTGGGAGAAAAACAACAGCTGGTCTCGCTGTTATCAGGAGAAAGACAGGGACGGTGTGACCTTGGCATAACTTCACAAGTAACTTTTGAAGAAGTTCTCAGGAGAAAGTTACTGAACACGCGTAGCTGCCAACCACAAGTGGGTGTGTTTTAGTAATGAATAAACATTAGCAATGTACCAATCATATTAGGACTAGTAGGCATAATTATCACAAACTGTATAAATATGAGCTATCCGTGCAAATAAAGTTGAATCACTTCTATCACTCATATTGGGTCGACTTATGTGCATTCCTCCGCCGCTCCAACAAATGGCGCCCGAACGGGGACCGAAGAAAGGGGAATTGGAGCGACGGACACTGAGAAGCACCGGTAGCAGCGACCGGGGGGCAAAAGATTAACCGAACGCTGATCGTCTTGGTTGGTGTGTTAACTCTCGTGCCTGGACCGTCCAAAAGGGGTTCGCCGTCAGTGAGGGCTACTGGAAAAAGGCTGCAAAGACTTTTTAACCGAGGTGCCTTAATCAAGGTAGCACCCAGGAGTATCAAGAAGCCGGCCGGCAATGGATCAAGAGGTAGCCCTAAAATTATTACAGTGCTTTTTAGAAAAGCGGGGAGTAAACTGCATTAAGCAAATTTCGGGGTTAGTCACGCTGGGTCGCGTTAAGGGATGCTTTAAGAATCCGGATTTATTATTTAAGGAGAGTGAATGGCGTAGATTAGGAGACGTATTATGGGATATGGTAACTGATGATGATAAATCAGCTAAAAAACTAACGAAGCAAGGACAGAAACCTTTCAATTAGTGTGGGTACAGCTTTTGAGCTTAGTACCTGGAATGCTATCGGAACCTCCCTATGGGATGAAATTAGTGACGGGTCTAAAGAAGTTAAAGATCTTGTAACTTTACGGAAATTGATTAAGACAACTCTGTAAGAAATGAAAGCAGATCGTAAAGCGTCTGCGTCTGCTTTTGCTGCTCTCTCTCTCCAACCGCAAGCGAAAGGGAAAAGCGGGGAGAAAAACATAATGCAGCGAGAGAGACTTTTTGGAGCTTGTTCGCCTACTCTCGTGCCCTTGACTTCTGCTCCACTCCCTGGGACTGCCGATATTAATCAGCCATCCGACAGTTCCCAAGCCTCCCTAACCGTACGATTAAAGGAAACCCTACAGAATCAGGGAGTGAGTAAAAATCTGCCTACGAAAAACCAGCCCTCAGATACCACCGTTCAACATGAACAAATTATACCTAGCATACACCCTGATTCAAATAATGCAAACAAGGACTTGGCTACTCTAATAATAGAACAAAAAGAGACAATGTTAGAATTGTTAAAGGAAATGGGGAAAAGAGACGGGGAAACCAACCGCACCCGTGACAGACGCGGAGCCGCCTGTAATAGCCGCTGCAGAAGAAAGGCAGAGACATTGGAGGGGTGTAATAACAGATGCCATTATAGAAGGGACTATGCTCTAAGCATTCCCAGTTATTGCATCAAATGGACAGAAAAAATGGGAGGTGTTTGACTGGAAGGTCATTGAGAAATTAAGGAATGCTGTGAGTCAGTACGGAATCAAATCTGCGTTAACTCACCAAATACTGCAATTCATTTTTTCTGCTGATACGCTGATACCTCAAGATATTAAACAGCTAGCACAGTTGATTTTGACACCCGCCCGAATGTTAGTGTTTTTCTGGCAGTGGGAGAAGCTCTGTGATAGGGAACAAGCAACATCACGACAACAAACAGATCCCCTATGGGGAGTAACCATGCAGATGCCGATGGGTGCTGGACCCTTCGCATCAGGGAACGCTCAGTTACAATGTGTCACTGAGGTTCATCATCTATCACAGATCTTGGCGTATCAAGCTTTTCTTACCGTACCAGACAATATGTACAGCCATGCTTTTACCCAGGTGAAACAGGAGAATACAATTTATGACCACCCTGACATGAACGAGGGCATGAAAGAAAACACGTTCAAAATACTCGCTTTTGAAAATGCTACTGAAAAGACACGCAAAGCATTGTGTAATTTGCCGAAAAATGCAGACATCGTTGATATGATAGAATACACGGATCAATCAGTGGACTCACAGAAAGTAGCCTATGCTGCCACAGCTCTCCAAGGAGCTACAAAGAAACACAAGGCCAGTAAGACACCCTTGGTCAAGTGTTCTAACTGTGGCAAACGTGGACACATTAGGAGCAAATGTACAGGTACTGTTAACAGTAAGTGCTGCAACAAGTGTAAGAAAGATAACCATACCACCAAGAATACAGGAAGAAGGGAAACTTTACACCGACTGCGAAGGCCCCTCGCACGACGACGCGAATGCAAGGGGCTTGAGCTGCCAGCCCTCAGGCAGCCTCGCAACCACCAGATCCGCCACCGCAGGAAGCTCCAGAGTGGATGTGGAAACCGCAGTCAACATAAAGGGACCACTGGGGTTTGGACTTAGTGCATTTTTAATGGGGCAATCTTCAACAGCTCTAGAAGGAATTCTGGTGCTCCCAGGGCTTATTGATGCAGATTATTGTGGGACTGTGAAAATTATGATTCATGTTTTAATCCCTCCTGTTTCTATTCCTAAAGGTACCAGAATAGCACAATTAGTTCCATTCAGGTCGTGTGTTCCGAACCCAGGTGAAGTACAACGTGGAGATGGTGGATTCGGCTCCACAGGGAAACCGCAGGTATACTTTGCCATGGACGCAACAAGAGGTAAACCAGAAAAGGTAGTGCAATTGGAAGGGCCCGATGGAGTTGTTGTCAAGAAACCGATGACAATCAATACAGGTGCTGATGTTATGATTATTTCACAATGCATTTGGCCTCCATCATGGCCATCGATCAATCCAAACTTTGGTATTGCAGGGATAGGGGGCACACAAGCCACCTTAGTAAGTCAGCTACCAATTACATTTGTGTTCCCCGATGGTGAACACATTACGACGTGTCCGTATGTCATGACTACCCCAACTGAATTGTTTGGCCTCGTAGGCCATGATTTATTGAGCCAAATGAAGGCAATGTTAGTGACGCATCCTTTTTAGGAGCGGTCACTGAGGGGTAGCCGATTCTGAAAATTAACTGGAAAACAGATGAACCTGTTTGGATTGATCAGTAGCTGCTAAATTCTGAAAGGCTACTAAAAATACAAGGGTTAGTTGAGGACCAGTTGAGAGCGGGACAAGTTGTTCCTTCTACTAGTCCATGGAATACATCAATATTTACCATTCCCAAGAAAAGTGGGAAGCGGAGACTGTTACATGATCTCAGAGCTGTGAATGTGGTGATGCACAGTATGGGAGCCCTGCAGCCAGGTTTGCCATCTCCAGTTATGCTTCCAGAAGAATGGGATTTGTTAATTATAAATCTAAAAGATTGCACCCAGATGGCGCTGAACGGTTCGCCTTTTCGGTACCATCGATTAACAAGGCAGAACCCTATAAGAGATACCATTGGGTCGTGTTACCGCAATGAATGCGCAATTCCCCCACGATGCGTCAGGTGTATGTGGCCTGGGCATCAGAGCCTGTAAGAAAGCAGTTACCTCAGTAACTTGCCACAGGATGAGATTTTAACTCAATTGCAGGACATCTTAAGCCATCGCGGAGTAATAATCACTCCTGAAAAGGTGCAAAAGGCAGCACCTTGGAAGTATTTGGGGTGGCACATAAATGCTAGCAATGTTAAACCTCAGAAGGTTCAAATAACATGAGAAATTTCAATGTTACATGATGTCCAGAAGCTTGTGGGAGATATCCAGTGGGTGCGGAATCTTTGCGGTATCACTAATGGCAATATGACCCCTCTGGTAGAACTCTTGGGTATGAGAACACTGTGCAGATGAGAAACGGGAAATGACAGAGTTGACCAATTGGTTGCAGCGCCACGGGAGCCTCCTCCAGGGAATCGTTTTCAACAAAGCACGGCAATCGCATGCGTTCTTGCACCAACCCGCTAGGATGTTAGCAAAGCAATTTGACTTACCACTTACTGATGCCCAAGGTATCGTTAAAGCATGCCCTGATTGTCAAAAGGAAGGGCTCGGCTTGGGCTGTGGGGTTAACCGACGAGGTCTTTTGCCATTGCAGTTGTGGCAAATGGATTTCACCCATGTCATGTGGTTTGGTGCAAAGCGTTCTGTGCATGTGTGTATTGATACCTATCCTGCTGCCATGTGGGCCACGGCACGAACTGGAGAAAAGGCCTTACATATTGAATGACATCTTCACGCTTCTTTTGCAGTACTGGGTGTGCCTCAAGAAATTAAGATGGACAACGGCCCAGCCTATGGTTCTACACGATTTGCTCGATTTTGTAATTTGTGGGGAATTCACCACGGTACCGGTATTCCACATCTTCCCACAGGACAGGCTATTGTCGAATGGGCCAACCAAACCCTAAAAGAACATGCTGCAAAAACAAAAGGGGGGAACCCAGGGCTTACTCCCAGAGGAATGATTGGCCAAAGCCTTATTTGTGCTAAATTATCTTAGATTGACAGGTGATCACAAAGACCCACCAATGGTAGTGCATCATGTTCTTTTACAGGCAGAAAGGACGCAACAAAGTACAGGAATCATGGTAATGTATAAAGACCCAGAATCCAGGAAATGGTGCAGATCAGCAGAAGTAAAACTTACTGGGAGATCCTGGCTAAGTGGGACAAGCCATGGCTTCGCACTGATGCTGGACCCGGAATTGTTCCAATGGCGACTGGCACGGCACCGGCGGGTGCTGGAGCCACTGATCTGACAGATTCTAACTAATAGAGTATTACTAGTGGACACGGAGTCCTTCAGAGAGGTTTTCAGAACAGCGTGCCTTATTGTATATAGAACCTGCTTTAGGTAAAAAGTGTGTAAAGCATAATTTGATTAAACATAGTGTGATTACGGGAAGACAGTGTGGGGTAAAAGTTAGTTAAAGCCAAAATTAGGGGTAAGGTCTATTTCCATTAATAACCTGGGAACGAGGTTGATTGTGTTTCCACAGATACAGGCCCACGATGGACTCCTGTTCGATTTGCATGACCATCATCATCTGGAGCATCATAGATGATGTGGCAATATGAATACTACCTCAGCCAAAAACTAATGTATAGGTCACCTTGGCTAACATAACAGGTCAAGATTCTCTGTGCATCGCAACTGTATCGTAAAGCCCATGAACCAATAGACAAGATGGCTATGACTCGTGCAGCGCGCCTGGCCAGCGAGCGCATGCGTCATAGATTGCAACCGAGGCGGACTTTTGGCACCCGCTGGCCACGTGTGCTAAAACCCGTTCCTCTGCAAATGTATAAATACTGGGATTTTCCGAAGAGCATCGGGCTGGTGTACAGTGAGGCCATCGTTGCCTCTGTGGGGACGCCCACGGAAAGCTGGCACCTACCGATTGCTGGGCTGAGTTCGTGGAGCAAGATGGCACAAGAATGTATAGATGGTTCATTTTCCTCATGGTCTGGGTCATTAGGGGTAACGGGTTGGCTCAAAGAATTATGGGCATTATTGTAGTTACTGTGATTTTAGCTATTGTAATAGTTTTACCTTGTTCAGCTTATTAAGGAAAATGGCATCCCAATTTATTAAGCAAGCCTGGATTGCTCAAAAACAAAAAGAGGGAGAAAGATTTAAACGGAGACCTACAGTGGATTCAACCTTGTTGTGGTATTACAAATACAGACTTACAGCCGCTGCTGGATTTATTGTGGGGCAGCGGTACCTTAACTTCTACAAGACAACTAAGTGCACCGGGATGGCAAGCCTTGGCAGCAATTGGACAAAAAAACCAAACCAAAACAAAACAAAACAAAAAAAACCACAACAAAAAAAACCCATCACATCCTCCATGTCTGGCAGATACGTTCCTGATTTACCCATAAATTTGAAACCTTATGCTGAGATTGATATCGAACACACTGACTGTAGTAAGCAGCATGACAGTGACACCGGTGATTGATCCACATCGGTTAACACCATGGGACAGTAAGAATGTTTGGGTGTCACTAGCTAAAGCTATTAATCAAACCTCTTTTTGTGTGCTTATGTATTTTATTAGGTATAATGTTGTTTTTACTGTGTTTAATTAATTGTGTTCACAGATCTTTGCAAAGGGCAATACAGCAGGTGTTAAAATTTTACCTCAATCTATATACAAACAAATAGATTGGCTGAAGAAACATACACAAAGATCCAGCAAGAAACTAGTTGGTTTGATGGAGTGTTACAATCAATATTCGGCGGGATAACACTATGGGTAATGTCATTGATTAAGGAAGCCTTATGATGGTTGGGTATATTGATATTAATCTGTGTAATAGTTAGAATTCCGTATGGGTGCATGATAAAAGGAGTCTCAAAGCTGACACACCAAGCTCTACTCGCACAAAAAGAAAAAGGGGGAATTGTTGGGAATTGGCTTCATGAAAAAGGACGTGGGTCTATAGAAAAGCTGTGCGAGCAGAGTTCTGTGTGAAAGAATGTCAGTTTGAGCAGCAAGACTAGGCCTTGGCCGAAAATAGCTGGCTTTGCTGATATCAGGAGAAAAACAGGGACAGTGTGACCTTGGCATAACTTCATAAGTAACTTTTGAAGAAGTTCCCATGAGAAAGCTACGGAACACGCATAGCTGCAAATCACAAGTGGGTGTGTTTTAGTAATGAATAAACATTAGCAATTTGCCATTGTTGTCCAGGCCCATTGCCTTTTGCAGTCTGGCCCATTTCCAGCTTGGGGGTGCTCTTAGGATTAGTCTGGAGGCAAAGATCACACTGTTGTGCGATCACACTGCCTCACCGTGGCGTATAAATTCCTAGCCACAATTTCTCCTATCAGATGATTATACAGGGCTTCTGTTCCCCAATGTCTTTTCCTATGTTCCTCCCCTATCAAATGCCATAATAAGCAAGAGGGAACGATTAGCTTTCCCTGTGGGGTATGAGCCCACCCCTCTTCATTATATGACCCTTCTAAACCTGTAATGAGCTTTTGATCTTCCTTAGTGTATTCTGGCTTACCTTCTAGGGAAATCCACCTATCAGGAATTAAGGCCCCTTCTGTTTTTACCTGTGTTTTGGCCACTTGTTTTGCCTCTCTGTCCGCCAGCTCGTTCCCTTTTTCCAAATCTGAGCTCGCTTTCTGGTGTGCCTTAATATGCATAATTGCTACTTTCTTAGGGAGCTGGACAGCTTCCAGTAACTTCAGAATTTCTTCTGCGTGTTTGATATTTTTCCCTTGAGAACTCACTAGTCCTCTCTCCTTCCAAATTGCTCCACGTGCGTGTACAACTCCAAAGGCATATTTTGAGTCTGTATAAATGTTCACAACTTTGCCCTGGGCCAATTCCAGGGCGCGGGTTAGAGCAATTATTTCTGCCTTCTGTGCGGAGGTGTTCCTGGGCAAAGCCCCCGATTCTATTACCTCTTGGCTGGCAGTGACGGCGTATCCCGCGTGTCGATTACTGTTTAGGACGTAACTGCTTCCGTCTGTGAAGCGAGTTTCCCCGTTTTCCATGGGGCCGTCTTTCACGTCTGGGCAACTGGCGTACGTTGCTTCGATGGTTTCCAAACGGTCACGATGTACCGGTTCTCCTGTGTTCCTGCTGAGAAAAGAAGCTGGGTTGACAATGTTAGCGACTACAATCTCCACGTCATCCCGCGCTACCAATATAGCTTGATATCTCAGGAATCTTTGTGGAGAGAGCCAGTGTCCGCCTTTTGCTTCCGGTACTGCTGATACTGCGTGAGACACCAGAACAGTCATCTTCTGGCCCAGAGTAAACTTTCGGGCTTCCTGTGTATTTAGTATCACAGCCGCAACCGCCCGCAGGCATCCAGGCCAACCTTTTGCAGTCGTGTCTAACTGCTTAGAGAGGTAGGCAACTGCCCATCGATACGGGCCCAGGTTTTGTGCTAATATTCCCAGAGCAATGCCCTGCTTCTCATGGGAGTAAAGAAGAAACAGCTTACTCGCATCTGGGAGTCCTAAGGCCAGGGCCGACATCAAAGCCTTTTTCGGTAGCTCAAAGGCTCGTTCGGTCTCCTTATTCCACTCAAGGTGTTTCTGCTTAGTGGCTGTCAACGCATACAGTGGTTTAACAAGCAATCCGTAATTATAGATCCACAATCGGCACCACCCTGTCATTCCCAGAAAAGTCCATAACTCTTCTACTGTCTGAGGTCTCCCAGTTTGACATATTGCCTCTTTACAGGCCTGTCCCAAAGGTCTTTGTCCCGCACTAATTTCATAGCCCAAATAATTCACTTTGCCTTGCATTACCTGTGCCTTTTTCTTGGATACCCGGTACCCCTGAAGTCCCAGGAAATTCAACAGACTCGCCGCCCACGTCGTACAATCTTTCTCTGTTTTGGTGGCGATCGGGATATCATCCACATACTGCAACAGCTTCCCCTCCTCAGACGGGGTTTCCCAGGATTCCAAGTCTTTCGCAAACCGATTGCCAAAAACGGTAGGCCTATTCTTAAATCCTTGTGGCAAGGCCGTCCAAGTGAGCTGGGTCTTTCGACCGCTCTTGGGCTTTTCCCATTCAAATGTGAGTAAGTTTTGCCTGGCTTCATGGAGAGGGAGGCAAACGAAAGCATCCTTCAAATCTAAAACACTAAACCAAGTCAATTCAGGTGTTAGCACGGTTAACAGGGTCTATGGGTTCGCCGCTACCGGGTAAAGATCTTCAGTTATCTTATTCACCGCCCATAAGTCTTGGACCACCCAATATGACCCATCGGGCTTCCGAACAGGTAATATAGGGGGATTGAATTCAGACTCACACTCTTTTAATAGTCCCAACTGCAAAAATTTTTCTATCACCGGCCGGATTCCTTCTCTGTCTTTCTTCTTTAGGGGATATTGTTTAATTCTTACCAGCTTTTGGCCTTCCTTGATCCTAACTTCAACAGGTGGAACACTTTTCGCTCTTCCAGGTGCATCGGTAGCCCATACCCCCGGGTACACTTGCTTTAAGATGTCCTCATTAATGATTCCTTCTGGGGGGAGACTGGTTAAGGTTAGGCTCAATATTTGAATATTTTGCTGATCTTTTACCTCCAGAGTAATTTCTCCCTTCTTGAATACAATTTTTGCTCCCAATGGTTCCAACAAGTCCCTTCCCAAAAGGGCCTTTGGGGAGTTCGGCATATATAAAAATTTATGAATGCCCCACTGTTTTCCTAATTTATATTCTAAAGGTTTACAAAACTATGCCTTTTCACTTTGGCCAGTCGCTCCTTTCACCGTGACATAATCATTCCCCGGGGCATCAAAGCCTGATTCAAAACCAAGTATGTTGCTCCTGTATCTACCAAAAATTCTACCTCTTGTTCTGTTTTCCCTAGCTTAATTATAACCAGTGGATCCGCTAGGGTAGATTCCCCAGGTTCTCGTCAGTCTCCCTTCACAGAGGCTACTGTTCTTCCTGTTTGAGCCCTCTGATGCTCCTTGTTCCCTGGGCATTCCCTCTACCAATGACTGAATTTCTTACACAAAGCGCATTGATCCTTGCCCAGTCGGGGCAAGTCTCGTCTAGGCCCTCTTCCCCTTTCTTCCCGAATAACAGCCATTAATTTCCTTTGTCCTTGCCTATATCCTTCTTCTCTGTTACTAAACACCCTCCGTGCTTTTGTGGTACAGAACAGAGATGTAGCAAGAAAGGAAAAAAAAGAAGGGAGGGAGAACAAAGGGAGAGAGACACAAAGACTGGAAGAAGGACAAAGGGATGGCAGAAGAAAAAAATAGTGATAGGCTACAGGACAGAGATGGAGGAGTTCCAAAAAGACACAGGGAGCATGACAGAACGAGAGTGAGAAACAAGGAGCAGGACAGCACTGGAGGAAAAAACAACTGTGATTGATAGGCTGCGAGAGAGACATGGAGGAAGAGAGAAAAGAGAAGGGACAGCTAGCTGGAGAGGGGGATACAGTTAGAAAGGATGGAAGAGGGAAGGGAACAGAGAGAAATACAGAAAAGATGGCAAGAGGAAGCAAGGCAGAGGGACAGCAATAGAAGAAACAAGGGACAGGGATCTGGACAGATGAAGAAAAAAGCAGGAGAAACATACAACATGATACGATGGGACAGAAAGTAACACAGAGCGTCAGATGATAATAATGACAAGAGATAGAGAGAGACTATGAAAAGCACAGGAGGTTGGAGAGAGAGAGAGAAGACATGAATGAAAAGAGTAGAGAGCACCACAAAGGGTCAGGGAAAGAGAAGGACAACAGAATAAAAAAAACCCTCACATATTACACACATGTTATCCACTCATCAAGCCCATTTCAGAGTTACACAGTACCTCAGCCCCTTTAAGAAAAGTAACACATGCGCCCGAGCCCATTTCGGCGCCGCACCACGCCCGAGCCCATTTCACAGTTCTCTACCTACAGCTCCAATTTCAAAGTTCTGCAATCACTAGAGGAAGGAATGCACCCCCTTTCCATTAACCCAGCAGCAGCTACATTTACCTCAAGGTATCTACAACTCGCCCTTGGATGCCTAATTCCAACAGACACTTTCACTTACTTCAACAGCTAAGTTTACCTATGGGCACTAAACGCCCATGCTTCCCTCTACGCTTCCCTTTGTGATTGCCATTAGTACTGTAATTCCCACAAGGACACATAATTACCTGTCTTTTTTACATTTTATTTTTAGTGCTTCATTTGGTCCATTACTCATTCCACATAGATTCAGCTATGTCAGTATTTCAATCCAATTCTACAATGTACTTTTTCTACAATATATAGAAAAGACTTATGGCCTCACTCGTCAAATATTTGACACTATTAGATTTAGTCCTCTTTTAATCACTATTTTTACAAATACATGTAAACTCCAAAAATTTAGCATTACCTGAAGAAGAAATGCCACTATTTAGTACCTGCAATGCTCTACGGAGTGGTCTTTTCCACATTCCTCGCTCCCATTACATACATCGCTGCACATCCAGAAGTTTTACTCCCTGAGGTGACATTACCGCCATGATCCCTGTTCCCGGGCACCAAACGAGTGACCTCCAATCATCTTGACAGACCGTCCACTTCCACACCTCGACACAAAACCAGAAATTGAAAAATATCATTACATCACAAGCTACAAAGAGCAACCAAATATTTTACAAACCCACCACAGACAAATACAGTTACACTCACGCACTTCACAACCCTGGCCTACTCCATGCTGGCCATCTAGTCCAACTCCCCCCACAAAATCCTCAACTGTCTTCCAAAGACCATCCACCGAACAACATATCTCTCTGTGCTGACTGGCAATTACCAGGTTCCAGGGGAGCGCTCCACAGGAACACCGTTCCCGGGAGCCTTGGAAAAAAAAAAAAAAAAAAAAAAAAAAACCACAAACAAAAAAAATCGCCCTGCCTTTGAAAACCCAGGCCCGAGGCAGACCCCAGTCCAAACATTGGCAATCAACATTGCCTCATGGAGCAGCTGGGACCAGGGAAAAGAAAAAATAAATGGGGCAGGGGAGGACACACCAAAAACCAACCCATATCCCAGCTGGGGTTTTTTATTCTAAGTTTGGGTTTTTTTTCCTAATTCCCTGAAAAACATCTCAACTCTACATCCAACCTGAAAGGAAAAAAAAACCAAAAAGGCTTAACCACAGAACCCTACAAGGTTAGAGACATTCACAACACACCACTCGTTCAGATCACATGAACGCCAGCCCTCACTCTCAACTCATCCATCATACCGTCCACAGGCCTCAAGAGGCCGTCACCCCGTCTGCAGCAGCAGGGGCCTCAAAAAAGCACCCTACCTGCAAAAACCCAGGCCCCAGCCCAACCTCCTTCCAACCAACCTCCCCACAAACTGCCCTTCCGTTACACCAACATTTCAACACGCACCATCATCTCCACCATCCGTGCATTTTCAACCCGATAATTAGCTTTCACAGTGCCACGTGTCACAGTCCAACCTCCGTAGCGCCATGTCACCTAAACGCAAGGTTCTTTCAAGCACCTCTCGTGCCCTGTCATCACCTGCAAAAACAACACACAAAGCTTGTCAACAGACACTTCATCCTCGAGAGAGAAGTCCTCCACCACTCCCCTACCCTGCTTCCCACCTATTCCAAAAATAACACATCCTCACAGCCAGTGTCCTCCATGACACTTGAAAAAACCAGAGCATCACAAACACAGAGCTGTCCCAAAGTTACCGATCGCTCCAAGACCCATCACGCTGCTACTTAGACCTCAAGGCCTTGACCATTTCTAGAGACTTGCCACAAAGCATCTGCATAAACAAGATGAACACCATTGCCCAGTTCCTGCCTTACTCAATGCTAGTTCACAGTCCAATTGCGATCCCCTCAACTCTGCATGCAAAGAGCCCGAAGTCATTAAACCTTCTACGCTGCCTCTACAATGCCATACAAGACACACAAACATAGAGCCATGTAATTCACATGCAAATGTAATGCCATACAAGGCAGTACTCTTACTTCAGTCAAGGCAAAACAACTCAGAGCCTTGCCATACCAGACAAAACAGAACAGGGCCAATGCAAGAGACTCTCACGTGACAGTCAATACAAGTACAGACCAAAACAATACAAAACCAATACAGAACCATAGAAGGCAAGGCAGTCTCAGGTGGCAATCCATACAAGTACAGAGCACTGCAATACAAAACACAATGCAGGGCCAGGCAATGCGAGACAGTCTCACATGACAGTCGATACAAATACACAACAAAACACCACAGGGCAAAGGCAAATACAGACCAATACAATGCAAGAAAACTGCAAAACACAGCAAAGCAAAGCAGTCTCATAGAGCCACCGGATGCATCTTCCTTCAGAGTCCACCCACGGACTCAACTCCTTACAGTGCTCTGCTGCCTTCCCCCATCGCTCTGTGGGACACATCCTGTCCCTCCACATCTGAAAAAAAAAAACCCCAAACATATTGAATGAGTCACCTGGATGCAGAGCAAGAGCTTCACAACTCCAGAGGTCTTGATTCCATCTACAAAGACCATCTGGAATGCAGCTACAGCCTGTCATTTTAAAAACAAAAAAAAAAAAAAAAACAACACACAACCAAAAAACAAACAAAAAACCAACACAAAAACCCAACACACACACCCCCCTGCCCACTGTAGGGTTCAATTATATGGAACTTCGTTACTGGCCCTGAAAGTAGCTCATGGTCGCAAGAGAGTTCCAGACACCTTTGAAGGCTCTGAACAGAACAAACAAGAAGATAGAAGAAGAAAGATCCCAATTAGAAAAACACAGGTGCACATTCCACGATAAAGGGAACTTGGCACAACCGACCTCAATTCAGGGGCTTATCTCGACCAGTTGGACTAAGACAAGTTTTGCATGCTCTAACATAGCCAATTATATCCTGTGTGTATGCACGTGTACAGAGCGAGTATAACTAACTGTATCTTATGTTTCTACGCGTGGACAGTATCGATGTAACCAATCACCGCTTACGCTTGTGCGCGTGGACACCACATGCTTGCGTGCAGCAGCCAATCAAAGCTTCTAAACAACTTAGAGAGTTGTGTAAGAATGATCAGCTAAGCTCAATAAAGGGGCGACTTTGATCATCATACTGGTGTTCTATCATCCGGGCCCCGCACGGAGTAACCCTAAACCCTACACCCCACCAACCAAAAAAACCCAGGGCCAAACTTGGAGCCCATCACGTGCAAGTCTTAACACCTTAGAGACTCAAATCCGCTTCACTGCCCCTCAGCAACCCCTGCCACACGGCTCCAATTGTCTCCGTGAAACACTATCGGCACGGCTGTCCGCGCAGGCCGCTGATGGCTACTCGAGCCGAGAGGACTGTACAACCCTCGCCTAAACGGTCTAGGCACATCAACGTTTCACCCGTAGACTCTTATCGCTGTTCCACCTACCCCTGACTCCACACCCCCCCAGGCAGAGCAGCTCCAAGCCAAGCACACCGTGTGCAGAACGTCACCACGTGGAACGCCACCAACGAGGTGATTCAACGAGAGAGAAAACTCTCAGCAAGAAGAATGACCCCCGGACGGGAGGCGCCGTCGGGCAAGATGACCTACGGGGCCGCAACCGCGAGGCCAGGAGGCTCCACAGCAGACCCAGAGGAGTCAAACGGAGCGGCCCGTTACAAGACAGCACTGTCAAAACCCAGACGACAGATGCGCCAGAAGCCTGGCGTCGAGACCTAAGGATGTCAGGATGCGGGGAAGAAGTCCCACTCCGAGAAAACGGACGGCTAGAGAGCAGAGCTGCCGATGCAGGCTGAAAAAAATGCTGCCATAGAGCACTGACCGGAACCCGCCAAGACCGATCCATGCTTTAGAGCTCCGAGCGCAAGAAAAGAAGCACCCGATTGGCACCGGGCCAATGAGTAAGAGCATTCAAAACCCTAGGGACAGCACCCGAAGCGCATGCCTCGCTCCTCTGGCGCAAAGCGCGACAAGGACATCGAGACCCGAGGAAGGTCTAAGCGCACAAGACAGACTACACAAACTACACGCCACCGCGGACACGGGCTGGAACTGCCCTGCCCGGCACACACGGGTCTCGTGCTGAAAAGCAACCCGCTCCGTTCTCCTGCGCAAAGGCGACTGCTTTGGGACAGCCCTCTCTCCTGCGCTAACTTTAAAACTCCTCCCTGCTATTCCCAGCTTTGTCCCTTCCTCTCAGCCTGGTCCCTCAACTTAGCTTTCAGAGGGCTGAGGGTCCAAATCCATCCTCCACAAAACCACACGGGCTAACTGGGATGTTCCTCAAGGGGAACATTGCTCTTCAACATCTGCAATGAAAAAAACAAACACAAACAAATCAGAAAAGGGAGTAAGCATCCCGCTGGCCAACGCCAACTACTTCCCCAACTCCCCCCTCCTCACAAGTGCCACCGTGTTCACTTCCCCGCTCATTCCAGACTCAGACCCTGCAGCCATCATCACTCGTGGTATCTAAGGTACCGAGAGAAACCACGTTAGCGTGGCACTCGTGAGAAGCCATCGGCCCCACGCTCCTCCTCGCTAATCCACAGCTCACCTGAAACGCTCATCCAATTCAAAGATAGCCCACACAGCACCTCCACAACAGAAGGTAAAGGCTGAACCGAGCAGCCCCATAATACTTTGCTATTCAACACCGACCCGGCCGACGACCGCCTCACCTTCTCGGACCGCTCACCGGCATGCAGCTTTTCGGGAGACCTTATAGCAGACTTCACGGTACGTAAAGGGTGCCTATAAGAAACCTGCAGAGGGACTTTTTACAAGGGAGTACAGCCATAGGACAAGGCGGTAACGGCTTTAGTCCTAAGGAGGGTACATTTAGTTTAGGCGTTAGGAAGACGTTTCTCACTAGGGGTGGCGAGGCACTGGAACGCGTTGCCCAGAGAACCTGCGGATGCTCCCTCCCTGGAAGCATTCAAGGCCAAGTCAGATGGGGCTTTCAGCAACCTGGTCTTGCGGACGGCGTCCGTGGGGGAGGGTTGGAACTAGAGGATCTTTATGGTGCCTTCCAACCCAAACCATTCTACGATTCTATGACATTCAAATCCAACTGCAAAACTCCTCTGAGAAGGGCTGGTAAACCCTCCTCCCTTTCCCCAGCAGTCCCAAAACTTAAGAAACCCCTTTTCTTCTCCTCAACTGTCAGGAAAGGAACCCCACTGCTTCCTGACACCTCCTGCCCTCAATCTGCACTCCTGAACCCCCTTCAGTGGCTACTCCTCAAGAGCCGCTCTTCTGAGCAACATCCCAAATTCTGGGGGCACCCCCTAACCTACAGCTCCCCAGAGACTCTGAGCTCTGCTACATGCCCACAAAAGAAAGTCAAGTCCCAAGCCTTGTAATCTACGAGGGGCCTGCCACCAGCTGCAAAGATTCTAAGGACAACGTGGCATTCTGTGGGCAATGAGGAAAGGCACCCCAAACCCTGAAGGGCACTGTGCCTCACGGCCCTTCTGCTTTCATCAGTAGTACTAAAACTCCATAGACAAATACATACAAGATGCTCACCCTAACCCCTGCTAAACAATGTCACCATCAGTCCCGTTAAGAGAGATAACAACTTACACAGCAGAACTGTTAAAAACCCAACGTTCCTTCTTCAATAAAGTTGGGAATTGCAGGAAAACACAATGCATGAAGACTAAAAAAAAAAACCAAACAACAAAAAAAACCCCAAACAATGCATACTATTAAACCATCTTTCTACCCCTGAACTGATGCAGAAACTGACACTAGGCCTAGTAGATGTAGAAATAGAACGTATGTTTAGACTCAGTGTATTGCTAAATAAAAGACTCAGGAATTTGTTAGAAGGTTAACAACTGCCTCTGTAAGTTGATTTACGTAGACAAGCCAAGGACATAAAGCACAAGATTCCTGTGTCTGTAATATAAGACAAAATAACATGCCCTCTTTGAGGAGGTATTCTGTTTGATAAGAAAATATGTTCTGTCTCTTGTGGTGACTGAGCCAAAAGCTAGGTGATAAGCAGAGAAGTTGTTTGTGGGGCCCAGAAGGGGATCGTACTGCGCAAACTCGTACAACAAAGTTCAAACAGCGGACAAGTGAGGAAGACTATGGAAGACCACCAGAGGACTCCAGAAGACCAACGAAGACCTTCAACACGCATGCATAAAGGACATTTACATATGCTAATGACTTCTCGGAAAATCAATGAATATGTATATTATTTCTCAGAAATTTTATGAATATGTATGTAAGGCAGGTATTTAACCTATACAATTAGTCCCAGCCAGAAAGCACATTTGGAGGAGCGATCCTCCGTTCTTCCAGCGCTGCAATAAAGAATACTTAACTCCATCACTGAATGCTCATTTCGAGAAACAGAACACTCGAAACAAAATTACTGACCTGAAAAAAAGAAAGGGGGAAAAAAAAAAGCTGCATACAAGTGTGTCGTGGTTTCAGCCCAGCCGGTAACAAAGGACCACGCAGCCGCATATCATGTCTGAATAAATGTGAGTTTAGTAGGTGTATAGGTAGATACACATTCAGAAATGCACAAGAACTGAAAGGAGTAATCTGTAACTGGTAGACTAAGAACGCTGCAATAGCATGCAATGTAAATCAACATGCACCTATAGGGAAGGGAAGTACAGAAACATTCTTCTGGATTTAAAAAAAACCAAAACGCAGCAATGGTAGGAAAAGGTACTTGGAATGTGCCACTTTCAATCCACTGAAACGACGTCTGCAACAGCAGTAAGAACACTGGCAAACTACCTTCTCTGTTCCACAGGGCCTTGAAACCCATACGCATTGTCTGTTGCCAGTTGCCATTAGGAAACAAAGATATTAAATAGGGCAAATCAGAAATAACTTGAACCAATCCCTCCCACCCAGCTATAAACCAGGACCATATACAGCCCTTGCAGACTACACAAGACCCTGTCTCATTCCAGCCACATCATTAGCATAAGCTGTGCAAACCCATGCAAATCAACAGGTTTTCCAGGCATAAAAGCAGACTCCAACAGCAGTTAAGCCACTTCTTACAACTGACAATGTCATACTTCCATCACTGATTATAGCACAAGAACAAAAGAGAATGGGTCTTTATTGTCCTTCATGAACTTGAGGGGCTGCAAGAAACCAGTGAAGTTACAAGCCTGGATTCTGTAATGTCGCTATCAGCATAATTTTCAGATCAAAGATCCGGCCTCCTGTTAAGATCATCAAACATAATTTTGAGCTCAGGGGACAGGTCATCACAACACTATGTTAGGTAGAGTATAAAACCTTATCATCAGATTCTCAGCTAGTTTAAGTCAATGTATTCTGTGTGTTCCGCTGAAGTCAATGAAACTAAACACACTATCATAGGAAAGAGATATTTCAGCACGCCTCAGACCTGGAAAACTATCTTGAAAAATGCCCGTAACTTTTAAACACAAATTCTCTGCACTTCCCACGATCTCTCAACAGCGAGCAGTAGTAAGACCCTAACAGTTACTTGCAACCTATTTCTTGCATAGCATTCATTTTTATTTTAATTTTAAAAGGGGCAACTAATAAATAAGATTTTTGCAGCTACTCACAAAAATCAATAAGCAAAGACATTTGTTCCAAGACTTAAATTCCTTGTATAATTTAAAAAACTAGCAAAGCTCTGTAAAGTAAAATAGATACATTTACCTACTAATGTAGGAAACTACAGACAAACTTCAGGAAATGACCAAAGGTGCAGAGGATAGGCTAATGCCTATTAGCATTAGGTAGAAAAACAAGGTAGAAAAGGTAGAAATGCCTATTAGCATTAAGGTAGAAGAAGAAGAAGAAGAACAACAACAACAACAACAAACCCCCAGAAGTTCTACAGAAAAATGAGTGAGCAGCCCACAGCACTGGCAGACAACAGATTTTTTTATCCCCGCTTCCTCCACCCCTTCTTCTTACCCCCCCACCCCCGTTTTTTTTTAAAGGAAATAATTATTCTATTCTGAAACATATTGCCAGTGATGCAGTTGAAGCCAAAAGTTTAAATGAGTTCAGGAGAGAATTAACCGAATTCTAACACATGTGCCAACACAACTGCTATAAAAAGCATCTGCATCATGGTGAAATGCAAACAGCTACTCTGAGAATGACACATTATTATTCACTAAATTTGCCTTTTACCCTGTTGTATAGTTACTAATGTTGAAAAGAGTCACTGCTGTGCAAGAAACTAAAACTTACAGCGCTTTATGCTCGGAGAGAACTGTGGCCCATCAGCTCGTGGCTGTGAAGTCTTACAACTTAACACGTTGCAGCTGCACACCAGCAAGTTCTGAGGTGGACTGCCGACTGTATTCAATAGTCACAGCTTATGTAGGAGGATATGATAAACTTTACTTATTTGCCTTTAACCGATGCTCCAAATATGTTAAAGTCGTTCTTAAAGCAGGTTACTGGTTTGATTACCCTTCATACAAAATCCTCCTTCAAATGGAGGTTTCTCTTCTCTTCTTTTCAGATTTAAGGCATGAACAGAAACCACACCTGCATCATCACTGAAATCAGTGCCTATTTTTCAATAAACTTTAGCAGCAGCATCAGAATTCGTCCTCAAGTACCGTTCATAAAGCAAATGCTTCATTCTTCAAAACTTTTTTTAGCAAAGGTTAGTAATGCTGTACCACAGACTCTCACGCCCAGCCACACATGTTCTTCCCGAGACTGTTACGCAGCTTAGTATTTTAAAAATCGCCATCCTAACTGCGTACCTGATACTACTGGTTCTCCCATTTTTAAAGTCTGATGTTAAGGAAAAGCTGCAAGTCCTACAAAACCAGGCAGACTTGCTTGTTCATGCCAAAGAGAAAAAGGTTAAGCATTATTAAAAAATAAGACTATTGCCTACCTTTAAGTATCCATAAAGCTATCAACATGAACCGTATGGTGGCCTGTTAGCATCGCTATTTGAACACGGGCATGCAAAATGTCCTTCAGTTAAATTCCAAACTCTATGAAGTAATTGGTGGGCAATTCCCCAAGGATAAAACGTCTATCAAAAGCCAACAGTAAGCCAGAAATCTCTTTCCGTTTCATAGGGTAAAAAAAAATAAATACAGTGAATCCTGAAAAAAGAAATAGATATTAGACAGGGAACGCCTATATACTTATAGGGCAAGTAATAAAACATTTAGTGTTTTGATTTTATTTTTTTTTATGTCATCACAATAGTTAGACAAACATGGAAACATTTGCAACAGCAATACTTGGGTCACTTTAAAATCTTGGTAACACTGAAATACAGGGCAGCGAAAGCTAATGATGTGGGGAGGGGACTTTAGGTCTTATTATTTTCAGACACATTCACACACACACACACACATATATCTATATACACACGCGCACTCCACAACTCCAAAGAGCTATCTTAACTATGTCTGCCAGTAAACGGAAATAGTAGGCAGAAAGGAACCATATCTATACTAAGACAGTTAGCTGCGCCGTAAAACTGAAGATCACTGCAACCAGTGCCATCTTAAAGAAGAAAAAACAACCACCACCAACAACAACCAAAAAACCTGAAAGGAACCATCGCTGTGCATGTCATAAGCATGAAGTTATTTTAACCTGATGACTACTCTGCTCTATACTTTAAGCATCATGAAGTTTTTATGTATTTTTAAAGTCTAAGGTTATTATTTTAAATGGCCTACTTGTAGTGGCAGCCCAAGTAGCATTCTGGAGAACACCACAGTGCCCACAACTTCTACAGGTCAGTGCAGTCTGATCAAGCACTACATTTCTAGGGGAGGAAAACAAAAAACCACTACCGCTCATTTATTCAATTGAAAAGCTTATTACCTGTACCTTCCAAAGCAACAGGCTACAGGAACACTGAATGCAAAGTAAACCAGACCCATCTGGAATACTCTGACTCAGTCTCAGCTCCAAGTTACACATCTTTCATTTCGTATTTTAAGGGATTAACAGCATTTGGATGCACAGAAACTGTCTTTACAGTGAAGTCTGCAGACCTCCGAGTCAAAAGTTAAAATGTCTTCCTAAATTATAACAGTATTAGCACTTCCTCTGAAAAGGAGTGAAAAAAACACAACCAGGGAAGGAGGAAGTGACACAACACCAAGGGTTTTTTTCCCAGAGATTACAAAATCCTGAGAGAACAAGATGCTTGTGCTATCAGAATAAAAATCCCCAAAGAAACAAAAGAGTTTACCTTTCCCTTGGAAAAGTTACTTTTGAGTCAAGATCTGCCCTTTTTCTCTCCCAAGCATGAAATCTCTCTTCAGCTTAAGACTCTCTTCTACTGCAGTAGAAATTTAGTGCACATGCTGGAACCTGGACAGAATCTTATTTAAAAAAACAAACAATACAATAGTACTACAGTGGCTAGAAATCTTTTACATATTCTGATGAAAAGACTCAACTTATTTCTAGGAAATAAAGTGTTTGGGGCCAAAGCCAACAGATGATGTTCATGTAAGGTTAAATTTTTATTAATTTTTTTTTTTTTTTTTTTTTAAATTGATATATTGAAAAAAGCTGGAGAAGGAAGCGGGGACAGAAATGAAAAACCACTCAGGGAGTCAGTGGTATAGACTGTCAGCACGCAACCTAAATATTGTAATTGCAGATCACATAGTCAGAACAAGCCAGTCAAAAGTAGCACACTCCCTGGGAGAGGGGCGGGAGTCTCTCTCCCCTTGTCTTTCAAGCCAAGACCCAACTAGCAGAAGGCAGCTTTTCTGTCAGATAAAGCAAGGCAAAAGGATCATGTACAGCAACTTCCTTGCAGCCTCTTGCTCCTGAGCACCCTTCTTCACCTCTTTCTTTCTTTCTCTCTTTCTTCTGGTGATGGGAAGGCAAAGCATGTTCTGTTCCTGTGAGCCCATACTGCTTGTCCCTATAGTCACAGCAGGCACCTGTGATTCCTCTCCGAAGACATTTACGCATAGAAATCAGTTGAGTGGTGTGTTACGGAAGCATAAGCTGCAGTGGACGTGACTTTGAATCAGTTAATTTTGTGCCCACCATGACAAAATAAAACCAGCAATTTCTTACTTTATAGAAATTCTCCTAAAGTAGTAGTTGCCCCCAACAGCTGTCAAGTTTTTGTATCACAGGAGAACAAATGCAGCCAAAAGAACATTTTCTCTAAAAGGACCGCTCCGAACTACACAAGCAGGCAGGCACAGGCAGCTCCCGATTTAATAAAGCGTATGTACACAGCACCACTTAGTGGTGCAAGCGGAGTCACCGCTGACAGGAATGAGAAGCTTGAACACCAACCTTCCCGCCCCGGCTCCCTGGACATGAACGATGTCTGGTCTGTCTGTCCTCACTCGCAAAATACCACTACAATGCCTTTACTACAAGAGAGTACATCTGCCAAGCAAAACAAGTCCAAGAGGGCTGAACCTCAAGGCCAGCAGAACCAACGGCTGCTGAGCATCAAACAGATGCATCCACTCTGAAGAGCTTTCAGAATTCTGCAGCACTCTACCACACGGTTTCTGGCGACACAGCCTGAAGCAGGGTTTAAACAAATGATCCAGCTTAGTATCTGCCTGTAGTGCAAAGAATAGCAATCTCTTGGCCCACGATTTGGGTTTTATATAGACTTGGGCCATAAACAAATGCAACAGATGTAGAAAAACTGAAGACCGACAGCAACTGGAACGTAACTATTCTTTTTCCACTCCATCAACCCGTTGGAAAACTAACTCCCTCGTGCACTTACGTAACTGAGCACAAAGAGAACAAAAAGAAAGGCTTTTATTCAGAACAAATTAGTGTGTCTTTACAGGAAAGTAACGGTTTCAACTTACAAAACCAGCATCATCATTAGTGATGCACCTTTCCTGAATAAGGGATAAAAGAAGAGGATAACCATTGCTTTTACTGATACGTTCTTAATAATTAGCTGAGCACTTCTAAAGAGGAAGAACTTTGCTGCTTTCAGGACCGAAGTAAGAAAAAGTCTAAAGCATAGTCTTCCTGACGTGGGAAGACGTGTCCGCAAGAGAGGCACAAGATCCGATACAGAAACGTATCTACGTCTCGCTGAAAATTTGCACTCTAAGCATCACCAGCTTCTGCTTCCAGGGCAGTATACCACCAGCTTAACCGGAGGGTAGTAATTTTACCCCACACAAGAAGTCAGAACATGCACTATCCTTTAAGGAGGCAGAACAATAACCAAAGCAGAAAGAGGCTTAGAAATTAAGGCAAGATGGCACTTGCTCAGACACACAGTGAGGAGGTGCAAGCTGGGTAAGACAGCAAAATGGAGATTGTTCCTCGTTCACACAGAGCTCATTTCGACTCGAGTTGGTCGTCCTCTCCTCTTCCCACAAAATTAGGAATGCTTTTACGTAGGAAGTCCTGACTTTGTAGCCATCTATGCCGACAAACAACAAACTATTCTAGGTCTGCTCTTGTGGTATTTAGGAAGTCGCAGAATTCAGCTTAGGGATGCATAATCACAGTATTTAATTACTGTTGCAGTACTGACCTACCTACACCAGCAGATAATAAACTAAAAATCATAGTGCTTCTGATTTGGTATAAGCCAACAGACCTCCAGATTTTTTTCAGAGCACGTAAAGGTACAGCTCTCTGGGCATCACATGGTAATCATAACTGCCAAATGACTTGACAAGCTTGTAAACATCCAAACTGCTGCAAACACATCTATACATACAATAATGGATAAAACGTAGATGCATTCCACCTACACGCTTATGCAGGCAAACACTCGTGAGTTAAAAGCCACTGTATGAACCAGCTTACGGAGCGCTTAACAAAGCCAGTGATTCCCTGGCACACCTGAAGACCAGAAAAACATTCACCAAAATAAAGTTAGGGACATGCTCTTTTTTTTTTTTTTTTTTTTTTTTTTTAAACTGTAACGTGTACTAAGACAGCAAGGTCACTTTTCCAGCATCATTCATACACACATATGCCCCAGAAGCTACTTGAAATTACCTTGTGTAATGGAATTGTCTGGAAAGCTCAGCTTAAAGTAGCTGAGCTCAGTGACTGATTGATTTACAGGTACAGAAAATAAATGCATGCAGCATTTTAACAATGCTGACTTACCAGTGTTATGTTATTTCCATTTAGCAAAATCTGGTCTAGCTTTGTGATTCTTCTGCCCTCAGACGGAGTCTCACTGAAGCAGCGTTAAAAACAAATAAGTAAGCACACATAACCAGGGACAACAGTTCCAGTTTTGATTACAGAATAAATCTCTACATTAAGATGGCAGTTGTTGGAACTAAGAAATGAATTGGCCACGCTGCAGCCTGATCTTGACAAATTGACCGCCTGGATAAAGCAAGCTATCTGGCAACTAAAAAGATCCATTGTACTTTTCTGCTCAGTACACCTAAAGATACAGATTTCACCCTCGAAATCTCGGCAATTTCTTGAATACCACCAACACTCAGAACAGGTTTCAAATAGCAACGTGGCAGGACAAAGTAATAAATGCTTATCCTTAAGTCTGCTAACTCTCTAAGCCTTTGCCTAGACCTTAAGGAAATGTAAAAACAAACAAACTACTGGAAAGTTCAACACACAATCCACGCAAAGTTAAGGCTATCAAGTAGGAACCGGATTACAAGTATAAGTCATGCAACAGCTACTCTATAACATGGATGTCCTGAACAGATCCTCCTCTACAGTTTAAGTCCAAGGTACAAACCATTCAGCTGGCAAGTATTCCAAAAATATAAAACCTCTTTGCTTACAGAGCTTACACAGTATTTTTCCCCAGGAAACCAAATGTTCAAGAGGAACAGGAGGCAGAAACAACATTTACAATTCTGTAACGTCTTCTAGCACCGTATCTGAAAATCCAGTTTCAAGGAAAATAAGGCCCCGAATTTAAAAATAAAACTATTTCCAGTTATTTCCATGTCACACTGAGCTGTGATTTTACCTGTAAAACAAAAAAATCAGAACAAGACAACTGATCCATACAAAAAAGGCTCTCCTATCCGGCTCTCTTTCAAATGCTGGCATTTTCTGTGACTTGGATTTTGCCTGTTATTATGAGATCATTACATCACCTATCACACAAGTGTAGCTTTGTTATCTTTGAAAGAAAAGCTGCTAGACAATATACAACACAAAGTTAGACAAGCGAGGGCAGTACACAGGGATTTCACAGGCACTCTGGAATTGGGCACCCGACTTGAATTCCTGGCTTTGAAAACCTCTCTCCAAATGACTTACCGTCTTTCACTAAGATCCAGCAGCAGTTCTCTCCTGTGCCTCATGCTCTTCTTTAGCCAGCCAAAGCCCACGGAGCTGCACTGTAAGCTTGAAGGCCAGTGTGCCAGCTGCGTGTCCTATTTCTGTCACCTAGTTCTTATGTACCGTTTCTTGCTAATGAAAAGGCCCAGTGAATCCTCCTCACACATCACACTTGAGGTAGTACATCCAAGCATTATTTCTGCCGCGCTACATTTGCACGGATTAGCTGCTGAACCCTCCAGATGATGTACGGCTTTTCAAGAAGGGTGTAGTATAACTGGTGAGGGTCTACAGTAAGTCCAAGAGGGTGCTCAACGATGTACAGGAGTCTGACTTCAAAGCATAAATTGAAAAACAGCCTCTTAACCTAGAAAGGGCAATACTGAAGAGAAAGAACAATGTTTAAACTCTAAAAGGTAGCTATAAGGAAGAACTTTTCTGTGCATCCACTGCACACAGTTACACAGAATCATGGGGCTTAAATTACAACCTGAAAAACTTAGGGTATGTGGCAATCTTTGCAACAGTAGTAATAATTACAGGAAATGTTTAAGAATAAATTAGGCAAGCATTTGTCAAGAATGGTACAGAAAGTTGATCATTCACCTCTAGAATGAGAGCAACACTAGACTATCTTCAAAGGTTCTTCTTTCCCCACTGCTGTCCCTCTCCTTATTTCTACCCTCAAACACAAGCATCATCCCCAGCTCTGCACTTACAATTCTATCTGCATATGCACATGTCTAGAGATGCACATTTATTTCTTCGTGACACACAGCTGAAGGAGACTACTCAGAGGTAAGCCAATTTACATAAACAGCTTTTGAAAGTTAAACACCTCAGCTTCTTGCAAAACGTCAGCCCAACAGAACACCGTCAGCCCAACAGAACACCGGGAGCGGTATGTAAATCCTTATGCCAAAACTGCATTCTCTTAAATCTTATGAAAACCATCTCTAATATAAAGCCTGACTTGTCCATTTTCTGACACTCCCCTTCTCTGTCATCAAGGTACTTATTAAGACAGTAAAACAACTGACGGGGTAAACACCATAACTAGCACAATAGCTGACTTCCGTAGCAGTTGCATATCAGGTCTGAATAAATGTGAGTTTAGTAGGTAGATACACATTCAGAAATGCACAAGAACTGAAAGGAGTAATCTGTAACTGGTAGACTAAGAACACTGCAATAGCATGCAATGTAAATCAACATGCACCTATAGGGAAGGGAAGTACAGAAACATTCTTCTGGATTGAAAAAAAAAAAAAATATACGCAGCAATGGTAGGAAAAGGTACTTGGAACGTGCCACTTTCAATCCACTGAAACAATGTCTGCAACAGCAGTAAGAACACTGGCAAACTACCTTCTCTGTTCCACAGGGCCTTGAAACCCATACGCATTGTCTGTTGCCAGTTGCCCTTAGGAAACAAAGGCGCTGCGATCAGTAGAAGCGTGTAGAACACCGAAAATGAAACTTTTGAGTATGTCACATGCAAGATCCTCATTCTCCGTACAGTCTACAAGGTTACACAATTGTAAAATACTTTGTAAGAATGAGAATCCTGACGTTTGCCTTGGATTAAAAAAGTTTTAAAACTCCGTTTTGAGTTTTTTTTCCAAGGGTTTTAGAAATAAAAGCATCTTGGTAAAGTGATTTTCACACACTGCACAGACACAAGCAGTGTTTCTCCCACTGCGAGAGGAGTATCACAATACTCTTATCTAATATGTTATAGACAAAAGTGACCAAGGTCACAGGAGAATCTGTACTTTCCCACTGATTACAAGGAACGGGCCAGCTGCTTTGTGCCTCCTATGCAGCTGGAGCATGCAGTTGCCTGGTAACTTGTTCCGACCTATTGCATCTTAATCACATATACATGGAGGAATACCAAGCTGACCGCTTAGGTTTATCAGCCAAAACAGTTTACAGCAACGCAATAGTTTAGAGCAATTCAGGAAGTTTAACACTGAATTTAGGTATGCGCTTATATGGTTTGACGAACAGAACTTTTATAAATGAAAGGGAAACAACAGGTGACTTTAGAGCATACAAAAGGTATAGTCTACAAACCAAATATCAATTATTAGCAATATTTACCTGTTCAAAGGGCATCATGTAATGTCTCAGACTCAACAAGCATAAACTGACAGACTGTTATGATTTGAAAATTTTAAAAAAGTTCTAACAGTGTGCCCAAAACGGAGGTGTTTCAGTGTTCAGGCTAGACTCCTTGTCTCCAGTAAATACACATCTTAATTCTAACACAGGATAAAAACCGATTTATAAATGTCCTCTTGTAAAAATGAAACCGTTCCAATCACCCTGTCCACTCCTATTTAAGATATTAAATAGGGCAAATCAGAAGTAACTTGAACCAATCCCTCCCACCCAGCTATAAACCAGGACCATATACAGCCCTTGCAGACTACACAAGACCCTGTCTCATTCCAGCCATATCATTAGCACAAGCTGTGCAAACCCATGCAAATCAACAGGTTTTCCAGGCATAAAAGCAGACTCCAACAGCAGTTAAGCCACTTCTTACAACTGACAATGTCATACTTCCATCACTGATTATAGCACAAGAACAAAAGAGAATGGGTCTTTATTGTCCTTCATGAACTTGAGGGGCTGCAAGAAACCAGTGAAGTTACAAGCCTGGATTCTGTAATGTCGCTATCAGCATAATTTTCAGATCAAAGATCCGGCCTCCTGTTACGATCATCAAACATAATTTTGAGTTCAGGGGACAGGTCATCACAACACTATGTTAGGTAGAGTATAAAACCTTATCATCAGATTCTCAGCTAGTTTAAGTCAATGTATTCTGTGTGTTCTGCTGAAGTCAACGAAACTAAACACACTATCATAGGAAAAAGATATTTCAGCACGCCTCAGACCTGGAAAACTATCTTGAAAAATGCCCGTAACTTTTAACACAAATTCTCTGCACTTCCCACGATCTCTCAACAGCGAGCAGTAGTAAGACCCTAACAGTTACTTGCAACCTATTTCTTGCATAGCATTCATTTTTATTTTAATTTTAAAAGGGGCAACTAATAAATAAGATTTTTGCAGCTACTCACAAAAATCAATAAGCAAAGACATTTGTTCCAAGACTTAAATTTCTTGTATAATTTAAAAAACTAGCAAAGCTCTGTAAAGTAAAATAGATACATTTACCTACTAATGTAGGAAACTACAGACAAACTTCAGGAAATGACCAAAGGTGCAGAGGATAGGCTAATGCCTATTAGCATTAGGTAGAAAAACAAGGTAGAAAAGGTAGAAATGCCTATTAGCATTAAGGTAGAAGAAGAACAACAACAACAACAACAAAAAACCCCCAGAAGTTCTACAGAAAAATGAGTGAGCAGCCCACAGCACTGGCAGACAACAGATTTTTTTATCCCCGCTTCCTCCACCCCTTCTTCTTACCCCCCCACCCCCGTTTTTTTTTAAAGGAAATAATTATTCTATTCTGAAACATATTGCCAGTGATGCAGTTGAAGCCAAAAGTTTAAAATGAGTTCAGGAGAGAATTAACCGAATTCTAACACATGTGCCAACACAACTGCTATAAAAAGCATCTGCATCATGGTGAAATGCAAACAGCTACTCTGAGAACGACACATTATTCTTCACTAAATTTGCCTTTTACCCTGTTGTATAGTTACTAATGTTGAAAAGAGTCACTGCTGTGCAAGAAACTAAAACTTACAGCGCTTTATGCTCGGAGAGAACTGTGGCCCATCAGCTCGTGGCTGTGAAGTCTTACAACTTAACACGTTGCAGTTGCACACCAGCAAGTTCTGAGGTGGACTGCCGACTGTATTCAATAGTCACAGCTTATGTAGGAGGATATGATAAACTTTACTTATTTGCCTTTAACCGATGCTCCAAATATGTTAAAGTCGTTCTTAAAGCAGGTTACTGGTTTGATTACCCTTCATACAAAATCCTCCTTCAAATGGAGGTTTCTCTTCTCTTCTTTTCAGATTTAAGGCATGAACAGAAACCACACCTGCATCATCACTGAAATCAGTGCCTATTTTTCAATAAACTTTAGCAGCAGCATCAGAATTCGTCCTCAAGTACCGTTCATAAAGCAAATGCTTCATTCTTCAAAACTTTTTTTAGCAAAGGTTAGTAATGCTGTACCACAGACTCTCACGCCCAGCCACACATGTTCTTCCCGAGACTGTTACGCAGCTTCGTATTTTAAAAATCGCCATCCTAACTGCGTACCTGATACTACTGGTTCTCCCCTTTTTAAAGTCTGATGTTAAGGAAAAGCTGCAAGTCCTACAAAACCAGGCAGACTTGCTTGTTCATGCCAAAGAGAAAAAGGTTAAGCATTATTAAAAAATAAGACTATTGCCTACCTTTAAGTATCCATAAAGCTATCAACATGAACCGTATGGTGGCCTGTTAGCATCGCTATTTGAACACGGGCATGCAAAATGTCCTTCAGTTAAATTCCAAACTCTATGAAGTAATTGGTGGGCAATTCCCCAAGGATAAAACGTCTATCAAAAGCCAACAGTAAGCCAGAAATCTCTTTCCGTTTCATAGGGTAAAAAAAAAAATAAATACAGTGAATCCTGAAAAAAGAAATCGATATTAGACAGGGAACGCCTATATACTTATAGGGCAAGTAATAAAACATTTAGTGTTTTGATTTTATTTTTTTTTATGTCATCACAATAGTTAGACAAACATGGAAACATTTGCAACAGCAATACTTGGGTCACTTTAAAATCTTGGTAACACTGAAATACAGGGCAGCGAAAGCTAATGATGTGGGGAGGGGACTTTAGGTCTTATTATTTTCAGACACATTCACACACACACACATATATCTATATACACACGCGCACTCCACAACTCCAAAGAGCTATCTTAACTATGTCTGCCAGTAAACGGAAATAGTAGGCAGAAAGGAACCATATCTATACTAAGACAGTTAGCTGCGCCGTAAAACTGAAGATCACTGCAACCAGTGCCATCTTAAAGAAGAAAAAACAACCACCACCAACAACAACCAAAAAACCTGAAAGGAACCATCACTGTGCATGTCATAAGCATGAAGTTATTTTAACCTGATGACTACTCTGCTCTATACTTTAAGCATCATGAAGTTTTTATGTGTTTTTAAAGTCTAAGGTTATTATTTTAAATGGCCTACTTGTAGTGGCAGCCCAAGTAGCATTCTGGAGAACACCACAGTGCCCACAACTTCTACAGGTCAGTGCAGTCTGATCAAGCACTACATTTCTAGGGGAGGAAAACAAAAAACCACTACCGCTCATTTATTCAATTGAAAAGCTTATTACCTGTACCTTCCAAAGCAACAGGCTACAGGAACACTGAATGCAAAGTAAACCAGACCCATCTGGAATACTCTGACTCAGTCTCAGCTCCAAGTTACACATCTTTCATTTCGTATTTTAAGGGATTAACAGCATTTGGATGCACAGAAACTGTCTTTACAGTGAAGTCTGCAGACCTCCGAGTCAAAAGTTAAAATGTCTTCCTAAATTATAACAGTATTAGCACTTCCTCTGAAAAGGAGTGAAAAAAACACAACCAGGGAAGGAGGAAGTGACACAACACCAAGGGTTTTTTTCCCAGAGATTACAAAATCCTGAGAGAACAAGATGCTTGTGCTATCAGAATAAAAATCCCCAAAGAAACAAAAGAGTTTACCTTTCCCTTGGAAAAGTTACTTTTGAGTCAAGATCTGCCCTTTTTCTCTCCCAAGCATGAAATCTCTCTTCAGCTTAAGACTCTCTTCTACTGCAGTAGAAATTTAGTGCACATGCTGGAACCTGGACAGAATCTTATTTAAAAAACCAAACAATACAATAGTACTACAGTGGCTAGAAATCTTTTACATATTCTGATGAAAAGACTCAACTTATTTCTAGGAAATAAAGTGTTTGGGGCCAAAGCCAACACATGATGTTCATGTAAGGTTAAATTTTTATTAATTTTTTTTTTTTTTTTTTAAATTGATATATTGAAAAAAGCTGGAGAAGGAAGCGGGGACAGAAATGAAAAACCACTCAGGGAGTCAGTGGTATAGACTGTCAGCACGCAACCTAAATATTGTAATTGCAGATCACATAGTCAGAACAAGCCAGTCAAAAGTAGCACACTCCCTGGGAGAGGGGCGGGAGTCTCTCTCCCCTTGTCTTTCAAGCCAAGACCCAACTAGCAGAAGGCAGCTTTTCTGTCAGATAAAGCAAGGCAAAAGGATCATGTACAGCAACTTCCTTGCAGCCTCTTGCTCCTGAGCACCCTTCTTCACCTCTTTCTTTCTTTCTCTCTTTCTTCTGGTGATGGGAAGGCAAAGCATGTTCTGTTCCTGTGAGCCCATACTGCTTGTCCCTATAGTCACAGCAGGCACCTGTGATTCCTCTCCGAAGACATTTACGCATAGAAATCAGTTGAGTGGTGTGTTACGGAAGCATAAGCTGCAGTGGACGTGATTTTGAATCAGTTAATTTTGTGCCCACCATGACAAAATAAAACCAGCAATTTCTTACTTTATAGAAATTCTCCCAAAGTAGTAGTTGCCCCCAACAGCTGTCAAGTTTTTGTATCACAGGAGAACAAATGCAGCCAAAAGAACATTTTCTCTAAAAGGACCGCTCCGAACTACACAAGCAGGCAGGCACAGGCAGCTCCCGATTTAATAAAGCGTATGTACACAGCACCACTTAGTGGTGCAAGCGGAGTCACCGCTGACAGGAATGAGAAGCTTGAACACCAACCTTCCCGCCCCGGCTCCCTGGACATGAACGATGTCTGGTCTGTCTGTCCTCACTCGCAAAATACCACTACAATGCCTTTACTACAAGAGAGTACATCTGCCAAGCAAAACAAGTCCAAGAGGGCTGAACCTCAAGGCCAGCAGAACCAACGGCTGCTGAGCATCAAACAGATGCATCCACTCTGAAGAGCTTTCAGAATTCTGCAGCACTCTACCACACGGTTTCTGGCGACACAGCCTGAAGCAGGGTTTAAACAAATGATCCAGCTTAGTATCTGCCTGTAGTGCAAAGAATAGCAATCTCTTGGCCCACGATTTGGGTTTTATATAGACTTGGGCCATAAACAAATGCAACAGATGTAGAAAAACTGAAGACCGACAGCAACTGGAACGTAACTATTCTTTTTCCACTCCATCAACCCGTTGGAAAACTAACTCCCTCGTGCACTTACGTAACTGAACACAAAGAGAACAAAAAGAAAGGCTTTTATTCAGAACAAATTAGTGTGTCTTTACAGGAAAGTAACGGTTTCAACTTACAAAACCAGCATCATCATTAGTGATGCACCTTTCCTGAATAAGGGATAAAAGAAGAGGATAACCATTGCTTTTACTGATACGTTCTTAATAATTAGCTGAGCACTTCTAAAGAGGAAGAACTTTGCTGCTTTCAGGACCGAAGTAAGAAAAAGTCTAAAGCATAGTCTTCCTGACGTGGGAAGACGTGTCCGCAAGAGAGGCACAAGATCCGATACAGAAACGTATCTACGTCTCGCTGAAAATTTGCACTCTAAGCATCACCAGCTTCTGCTTCCAGGGCAGTATACCACCAGCTTAACCGGAGGGTAGTAATTTTACCCCACACAAGAAGTCAGAACATGCACTATCCTTTAAGGAGGCAGAACAATAACCAAAGCAGAAAGAGGCTTAGAAATTAAGGCAAGATGGCACTTGCTCAGACACACAGTGAGGAGGTGCAAGCTGGGTAAGACAGCAAAATGGAGATTGTTCCTCGTTCACACAGAGCTCATTTCGACTCGAGTTGGTCGTCCTCTCCTCTTCCCACAAAATTAGGAATGCTTTTACGTAGGAAGTCCTGACTTTGTAGCCATCTATGCCGACAAACAACAAACTATTCTAGGTCTGCTCTTGTGGTATTTAGGAAGTCGCAGAATTCAGCTTAGGGATGCATAATCACAGTATTTAATTACTGTTGCAGTACTGACCTACCTACACCAGCAGATAATAAACTAAAAATCATAGTGCTTCTGATTTGGTATAAGCCAACAGACCTCCAGATTTTTTTCAGAGCACGTAAAGGTACAGCTCTCTGGGCATCACATGGTAATCATAACTGCCAAATGACTTGACAAGCTTGTAAACATCCAAACTGCTGCAAACACATCTATACATACAATAATGGATAAAACGTAGATGCATTCCACCTACACGCTTATGCAGGCAAACACTCGTGAGTTAAAAGCCACTGTATGAACCAGCTTACGGAGCGCTTAACAAAGCCAGTGATTCCCTGGCACACCTGAAGACCAGAAAAACATTCACCAAATAAAGTTAGGGACATGCTCTTTTTTTTTTTTTTTTTTTTTTTTTTTTTTTTAAACTGTAACGTGTACTAAGACAGCAAGGTCACTTTTCCAGCATCATTCATACACACATATGCCCCAGAAGCTACTTGAAATTACCTTGTGTAATGGAATTGTCTGGAAAGCTCAGCTTAAAGTAGCTGAGCTCAGTGACTGATTGATTTACAGGTACAGAAAATAAATGCATGCAGCATTTTAACAATGCTGACTTACCAGTGTTATGTTATTTCCATTTAGCAAAATCTGGTCTAGCTTTGTGATTCTTCTGCCCTCAGACGGAGTCTCACTGAAGCAGCGTTAAAAACAAATAAGTAAGCACACATAACCAGGGACAACAGTTCCAGTTTTGATTACAGAATAAATCTCTACATTAAGATGGCAGTTGTTGGAACTAAGAAATGAATTGGCCACGCTGCAGCCTGATCTTGACAAATTGACCGCCTGGATAAAGCAAGCTATCTGGCAACTAAAAAGATCCATTGTACTTTTCTGCTCAGTACACCTAAAGATACAGATTTCACCCTCGAAATCTCGGCAATTTCTTGAATACCACCAACACTCAGAACAGGTTTCAAATAGCAACGTGGCAGGACAAAGTAATAAATGCTTATCCTTAAGTCTGCTAACTCTCTAAGCCTTTGCCTAGACCTTAAGGAAATGTAAAAACAAACAAACTACTGGAAAGTTCAACACACAATCCACGCAAAGTTAAGGCTATCAAGTAGGAACCGGATTACAAGTATAAGTCATGCAACAGCTACTCTATAACATGGATGTCCTGAACAGATCCTCCTCTACAGTTTAAGTCCAAGGTACAAACCATTCAGCTGGCAAGTATTCCAAAAATATAAAACCTCTTTGCTTACAGAGCTTACACAGTATTTTTCCCCAGGAAACCAAATGTTCAAGAGGAACAGGAGGCAGAAACAACATTTACAATTCTGTAACGTCTTCTAGCACCGTATCTGAAAATCCAGTTTCAAGGAAAATAAGGCCCCGAATTTAAAAATAAAACTATTTCCAGTTATTTCCATGTCACACTGAGCTGTGATTTTACCTGTAAAACAAAAAAATCAGAACAAGACAACTGATCCATACAAAAAAGGCTCTCCTATCCGGCTCTCTTTCAAATGCTGGCATTTTCTGTGACTTGGATTTTGCCTGTTATTATGAGATCATTACATCACCTATCACACAAGTGTAGCTTTGTTGTCTTTGAAAGAAAAGCTGCTAGACAATATACAACACAAAGTTAGACAAGCGAGGGCAGTACACAGGGATTTCACAGGCACTCTGGAATTGGGCACCCGACTTGAATTCCTGGCTTTGAAAACCTCTCTCCAAATGACTTACCGTCTTTCACTAAGATCCAGCAGCAGTTCTCTCCTGTGCCTCATGCTCTTCTTTAGCCAGCCAAAGCCCACGGAGCTGCACTGTAAGCTTGAAGGCCAGTGTGCCAGCTGCATGTCCTATTTCTGTCACCTAGTTCTTATGTACCGTTTCTTGCTAATCAAAAGGCCCAGTGAATCCTCCTCACACATCACACTTGAGGTAGTACATCCAAGCATTATTTCTGCCGCGCTACATTTGCACGGATTAGCTGCTGAACCCTCCAGATGATCTACTGCTTTTCAAGAAGGGTGTAGTATAACTGGCGAGGGTCTACAGTAAGTCCAAGAGGGTGCTCAACGATGTACAGGAGTCTGACTTCAAAGCATAAATTGAAAAACAGCCTCTTAACCTAGAAAGGGCAATACTGAAGAGAAAGAACAATGTTTAAACTCTAAAAGGTAGCTATAAGGAAGAACTTTTCTGTGCATCCACTGCACACAGTTACACGGAATCATGGGGCTTAAATTACAACCTGAAAAACTTAGGGTATGTGGCAATCTTTGCAACAGTAGTAATAATTACAGGAAATGTTTAAGAATAAATTAGGCAAGCATTTGTCAAGAATGGTACAGAAAGTTGATCATTCACCTCTAGAATGAGAGCAACACTAGACTATCTTCAAAGGTTCTTCTTTCCCCACTGCTGTCCCTCTCCGTATTTCTACCCTCAAACACAAGCATCATCCCCAGCTCTGCACTTACAATTCTATCTGCAGATGCACATGTCTAGAGATGCACATTTATTTCTTCGTTACACACAGCTGAAGGAGACTACTCAGAGGTAAGCCAATTTACATAAACAGCTTTTGAAAGTTAAACACCTCAGCTTCTTGCAAAACGTCAGCCCAACAGAACACCGTCAGCCCAACAGAACACCGGGAGCGGTATGTAAATCCTTATGCCAAAACTGCATTCTCTTAAATCTTATGAAAACCATCTCTAATATAAAGCCTGACTTGTCCATTTTCTGACACTCCCCTTCTCTGTCATCAAGGTACTTATTAAGACAGTAAAACAACTGACGGGGTAAACACCATAACTAGCACAATAGCTGACTTCCGTAGCAGTTGCATATCAGGTCTGAAGAAATGTGAGTTTAGTAGGTAGATACACATTCAGAAATGCACAAGAACTGAAAGGAGTAATCTGTAACTGGTAGACTAAGAACACTGCAATAGCATGCAATGTAAATCAACATGCACCTATAGGGAAGGGAAGTACAGAAACATTCTTCTGGATTGAAAAAAAAAAAAAATATACGCAGCAATGGTAGGAAAAGGTACTTGGAACGTGCCACTTTCAATCCACTGAAACAATGTCTGCAACAGCAGTAAGAACACTGGCAAACTACCTTCTCTGTTCCACAGGGCCTTGAAACCCATACGCATTGTCTGTTGCCAGTTGCCCTTAGGAAACAAAGGCGCTGCGATCAGTAGAAGCGTGTAGAACACCGAAAATGAAACTTTTGAGTATGTCACATGCAAGATCCTCATTCTCCGTACAGTCTACAAGGTTACACAATTGTAAAATACTTTGTAAGAATGAGAATCCTGACGTTTGCCTTGGATTAAAAAAGTTTTAAAACTCCGTTTTGAGTTTTTTTTCCAAGGGTTTTAGAAATAAAAGCATCTTGGTAAAGTGATTTTCACACACTGCACAGACACAAGCAGTGTTTCTCCCACTGCGAGAGGAGTATCACAATACTCTTATCTAATATGTTATAGACAAAAGTGACCAAGGTCACAGGAGAATCTGTACTTTCCCACTGATTACAAGGAACGGGCCAGCTGCTTTGTGCCTCCTATGCAGCTGGAGCATGCAGTTGCCTGGTAACTTGTTCCGACCTATTGCATCTTAATCACATATACATGGAGGAATACCAAGCTGACCGCTTAGGTTTATCAGCCAAAACAGTTTACAGCAACGCAATAGTTTAGAGCAATTCAGGAAGTTTAACACTGAATTTAGGTATGCGCTTATATGGTTTGACGAACAGAACTTTTATAAATGAAAGGGAAACAACAGGTGACTTTAGAGCATACAAAAGGTATAGTCTACAAACCAAATATCAATTATTAGCAATGTTTCCCTGTTCAAAGGGCATCACTTAATGTCTCAGACTCAACAAGCATGAACTGACAGACTGTTATGATTTGAAAATTTTAAAAAAGTTCTAATAGTGTGCCCAAAACAGAGCTGTTTCAGTGTTCAGGCTAGACTCGTCGTCTCCAGTAAATACATATCTTAATTCTAACACAGGATAAAAACCGATTTATAAATTTCCTCTTGTAAAAATGAAACTGTTCCAATCACCCTGTTCACTCCTATTTAAGATATTAAATAGGGCAAATCAGAAGTAACTTGAACCAATCCCTCCCACCCAGCTATAAACCAGGACCATATACAGCCCTTGCAGACTACACAAGACCCTGTCTCATTCCAGCCATATCATTAGCACAAGCTGTGCAAACCCATGCAAATCAACAGGTTTTCCAGGCATAAAAGCAGACTCCAACAGCAGTTAAGCCACTTCTTACAACTGACAATGTCATACTTCCATCACTGATTATAGCACAAGAACAAAAGAGAATGGGTCTTTATTGTCCTTCATGAACTTGAGGGGCTGCAAGAAACCAGTGAAGTTACAAGCCTGGATTCTGTAATGTCGCTATCAGCATAATTTTCAGATCAAAGATCCGGCCTCCTGTTACGATCATCAAACATAATTTTGAGTTCAGGGGACAGGTCATCACAACACTATGTTAGGTAGAGTATAAAACCTTATCATCAGATTCTCAGCTAGTTTAAGTCAATGTATTCTGTGTGTTCTGCTGAAGTCAACGAAACTAAACACACTATCATAGGAAAAAGATATTTCAGCACGCCTCAGACCTGGAAAACTATCTTGAAAAATGCCCGTAACTTTTAACACAAATTCTCTGCACTTCCCACGATCTCTCAACAGCGAGCAGTAGTAAGACCCTAACAGTTACTTGCAACCTATTTCTTGCATAGCATTCATTTTTATTTTAATTTTAAAAGGGGCAACTAATAAATAAGATTTTTGCAGCTACTCACAAAAATCAATAAGCAAAGACATTTGTTCCAAGACTTAAATTTCTTGTATAATTTAAAAAACTAGCAAAGCTCTGTAAAGTAAAATAGATACATTTACCTACTAATGTAGGAAACTACAGACAAACTTCAGGAAATGACCAAAGGTGCAGAGGATAGGCTAATGCCTATTAGCATTAGGTAGAAAAACAAGGTAGAAAAGGTAGAAATGCCTATTAGCATTAAGGTAGAAGAAGAAGAACAACAACAACAACAAAAAACCCCCAGAAGTTCTACAGAAAAATGAGTGAGCAGCCCACAGCACTGGCAGACAACAGATTTTTTTATCCCCGCTTCCTCCACCCCTTCTTCTTACCCCCCCACCCCCGTTTTTTTTTAAAGGAAATAATTATTCTATTCTGAAACATATTGCCAGTGATGCAGTTGAAGCCAAAAGTTTAAAATGAGTTCAGGAGAGAATTAACCGAATTCTAACACATGTGCCAACACAACTGCTATAAAAAGCATCTGCATCATGGTGAAATGCAAACAGCTACTCTGAGAACGACACATTATTCTTCACTAAATTTGCCTTTTACCCTGTTGTATAGTTACTAATGTTGAAAAGAGTCACTGCTGTGCAAGAAACTAAAACTTACAGCGCTTTATGCTCGGAGAGAACTGTGGCCCATCAGCTCGTGGCTGTGAAGTCTTACAACTTAACACGTTGCAGTTGCACACCAGCAAGTTCTGAGGTGGACTGCCGACTGTATTCAATAGTCACAGCTTATGTAGGAGGATATGATAAACTTTACTTATTTGCCTTTAACCGATGCTCCAAATATGTTAAAGTCGTTCTTAAAGCAGGTTACTGGTTTGATTACCCTTCATACAAAATCCTCCTTCAAATGGAGGTTTCTCTTCTCTTCTTTTCAGATTTAAGGCATGAACAGAAACCACACCTGCATCATCACTGAAATCAGTGCCTATTTTTCAATAAACTTTAGCAGCAGCATCAGAATTCGTCCTCAAGTACCGTTCATAAAGCAAATGCTTCATTCTTCAAAACTTTTTTTAGCAAAGGTTAGTAATGCTGTACCACAGACTCTCACGCCCAGCCACACATGTTCTTCCCGAGACTGTTACGCAGCTTCGTATTTTAAAAATCGCCATCCTAACTGCGTACCTGATACTACTGGTTCTCCCCTTTTTAAAGTCTGATGTTAAGGAAAAGCTGCAAGTCCTACAAAACCAGGCAGACTTGCTTGTTCATGCCAAAGAGAAAAAGGTTAAGCATTATTAAAAAATAAGACTATTGCCTACCTTTAAGTATCCATAAAGCTATCAACATGAACCGTATGGTGGCCTGTTAGCATCGCTATTTGAACACGGGCATGCAAAATGTCCTTCAGTTAAATTCCAAACTCTATGAAGTAATTGGTGGGCAATTCCCCAAGGATAAAACGTCTATCAAAAGCCAACAGTAAGCCAGAAATCTCCTTCCGTTTCATAGGGTAAAAAAAAATAAACACAGTGAATCCTGAAAAAAGAAATCGATATTAGACAGGGAACGCCTATATACTTATAGGGCAAGTAATAAAACATTTAGTGTTTTGATTTTATTTTTTTTTATGTCATCACAATAGTTAGACAAACATGGAAACATTTGCAACAGCAATACTTGGGTCACTTTAAAATCTTGGTAACACTGAAATACAGGGCAGCGAAAGCTAATGATGTGGGGAGGGGACTTTAGGTCTTATTATTTTCAGACACATTCACACACACACACATATATCTATATACACACGCGCACTCCACAACTCCAAAGAGCTATCTTAACTATGTCTGCCAGTAAACGGAAATAGTAGGCAGAAAGGAACCATATCTATACTAAGACAGTTAGCTGCGCCGTAAAACTGAAGATCACTGCAACCAGTGCCATCTTAAAGAAGAAAAAACAACCACCACCAACAACAACCAAAAAACCTGAAAGGAACCATCACTGTGCATGTCATAAGCATGAAGTTATTTTAACCTGATGACTACTCTGCTCTATACTTTAAGCATCATGAAGTTTTTATGTGTTTTTAAAGTCTAAGGTTATTATTTTAAATGGCCTACTTGTAGTGGCAGCCCAAGTAGCATTCTGGAGAACACCACAGTGCCCACAACTTCTACAGGTCAGTGCAGTCTCATCAAGCACTACATTTCTAGGGGAGGAAAACAAAAAACCACTACCGCTCATTTATTCAATTGAAAAGCTTATTACCTGTACCTTCCAAAGCAACAGGCTACAGGAACACTGAATGCAAAGTAAACCAGACCCATCTGGAATACTCTGACTCAGTCTCAGCTCCAAGTTACACATCTTTCATTTCGTATTTTAAGGGATTAACAGCATTTGGATGCACAGAAACTGTCTTTACAGTGAAGTCTGCAGACCTCCGAGTCAAAAGTTAAAATGTCTTCCTAAATTATAACAGTATTAGCACTTCCTCTGAAAAGGAGTGAAAAAAACACAACCAGGGAAGGAGGAAGTGACACAACACCAAGGGTTTTTTTCCCAGAGATTACAAAATCCTGAGAGAACAAGATGCTTGTGCTATCAGAATAAAAATCCCCAAAGAAACAAAAGAGTTTACCTTTCCCTTGGAAAAGTTACTTTTGAGTCAAGATCTGCCCTTTTTCTCTCCCAAGCATGAAATCTCTCTTCAGCTTAAGACTCTCTTCTACTGCAGTAGAAATTTAGTGCACATGCTGGAACCTGGACAGAATCTTATTTAAAAAACCAAACAATACAATAGTACTACAGTGGCTAGAAATCTTTTACGTATTCTGATGAAAAGACTCAACTTATTTCTAGGAAATAAAGTGTTTGGGGCCAAAGCCAACAGATGATGTTCATGTAAGGTTAAATTTTTATTAATTTTTTTTTTTTTTTTTTAAATTGATATATTGAAAAAAGCTGGAGAAGGAAGCGGGGACAGAAATGAAAAACCACTCAGGGAGTCAGTGGTATAGACTGTCAGCACGCAACCTAAATATTGTAATTGCAGATCACATAGTCAGAACAAGCCAGTCAAAAGTAGCACACTCCCTGGGAGAGGGGCGGGAGTCTCTCTCCCCTTGTCTTTCAAGCCAAGACCCAACTAGCAGAAGGCAGCTTTTCTGTCAGATAAAGCAAGGCAAAAGGATCATGTACAGCAACTTCCTTGCAGCCTCTTGCTCCTGAGCACCCTTCTTCACCTCTTTCTTTCTTTCTCTCTTTCTTCTGGTGATGGGAAGGCAAAGCATGTTCTGTTCCTGTGAGCCCATACTGCTTGTCCCTATAGTCACAGCAGGCACCTGTGATTCCTCTCCGAAGACATTTACGCATAGAAATCAGTTGAGTGGTGTGTTACGGAAGCATAAGCTGCAGTGGACGTGATTTTGAATCAGTTAATTTTGTGCCCACCATGACAAAATAAAACCAGCAATTTCTTACTTTATAGAAATTCTCCTAAAGTAGTAGTTGCCCCCAACAGCTGTCAAGTTTTTGTATCACAGGAGAACAAATGCAGCCAAAAGAACATTTTCTCTAAAAGGACCACTCCGAACTACACAAGCAGGCAGGCACAGGCAGCTCCCGATTTAATAAAGCGTATGTACACAGCACCACTTAGTGGTGCAAGCGGAGTCACCGCTGACAGGAATGAGAAGCTTGAACACCAACCTTCCCGCCCCGGCTCCCTGGACATGAACGATGTCTGGTCTGTCTGTCCTCACTCGCAAAATACCACTACAATGCCTTTACTACAAGAGAGTACATCTGCCAAGCAAAACAAGTCCAAGAGGGCTGAACCTCAAGGCCAGCAGAACCAACGGCTGCTGAGCATCAAACAGATGCATCCACTCTGAAGAGCTTTCAGAATTCTGCAGCACTCTACCACACGGTTTCTGGCAACACAGCCTGAAGCAGGGTTTAAACAAATGATCCAGCTTAGTATCTGCCTGTAGTGCAAAGAATAGCAATCTCTTGGCCCACGATTTGGGTTTTATATAGACTTGGGCCATAAACAAATGCAACAGATGTAGAAAAACTGAAGACCGACAGCAACTGGAACGTAACTATTCTTTTTCCACTCCATCAACCCGTTGGAAAACTAACTCCCTCGTGCACTTACGTAACTGAGCACAAAGAGAACAAAAAGAAAGGCTTTTATTCAGAACAAATTAGTGTGTCTTTACAGGAAAGTAACGGTTTCAACTTACAAAACCAGCATCATCATTAGTGATGCACCTTTCCTGAATAAGGGATAAAAGAAGAGGATAACCATTGCTTTTACTGATACGTTCTTAATAATTAGCTGAGCACTTCTAAAGAGGAAGAACTTTGCTGCTTTCAGGACCGAAGTAAGAAAAAGTCTAAAGCATAGTCTTCCTGACGTGGGAAGACGTGTCCGCAAGAGAGGCACAAGATCCGATACAGAAACGTATCTACGTCTCGCTGAAAATTTGCACTCTAAGCATCACCAGCTTCTGCTTCCAGGGCAGTATACCACCAGCTTAACCGGAGGGTAGTAATTTTACCCCACACAAGAAGTCAGAACATGCACTATCCTTTAAGGAGGCAGAACAATAACCAAAGCAGAAAGAGGCTTAGAAATTAAGGCAAGATGGCACTTGCTCAGACACACAGTGAGGAGGTGCAAGCTGGGTAAGACAGCAAAATGGAGATTGTTCCTCGTTCACACAGAGCTCATTTCGACTCGAGTTGGTCATCCTCTCCTCTTCCCACAAAATTAGGAATGCTTTTACGTAGGAAGTCCTGACTTTGTAGCCATCTATGCCGACAAACAACAAACTATTCTAGGTCTGCTCTTGTGGTATTTAGGAAGTCGCAGAATTCAGCTTAGGGATGCATAATCACAGTATTTAATTACTGTTGCAGTACTGACCTACCTACACCAGCAGATAATAAACTAAAAATCATAGTGCTTCTGATTTGGTATAAGCCAACAGACCTCCAGATTTTTTTCAGAGCACGTAAAGGTACAGCTCTCTGGGCATCACATGGTAATCATAACTGCCAAATGACTTGACAAGCTTGTAAACATCCAAACTGCTGCAAACACATCTATACATACAATAATGGATAAAACGTAGATGCATTCCACCTACACGCTTATGCAGGCAAACACTCGTGAGTTAAAAGCCACTGTATGAACCAGCTTACGGAGCGCTTAACAAAGCCAGTGATTCCCTGGCACACCTGAAGACCAGAAAAACATTCACCAAAATAAAGTTAGGGACATGCTCTTTTTTTTTTTTTTTTTTTTTTTTAAACTGTAACGTGTACTAAGACAGCAAGGTCACTTTTCCAGCATCATTCATACACACATATGCCCCAGAAGCTACTTGAAATTACCTTGTGTAATGGAATTGTCTGGAAAGCTCAGCTTAAAGTAGCTGAGCTCAGTGACTGATTGATTTACAGGTACAGAAAATAAATGCATGCAGCATTTTAACAATGCTGACTTACCAGTGTTATGTTATTTCCATTTAGCAAAATCTGGTCTAGCTTTGTGATTCTTCTGCCCTCAGACGGAGTCTCACTGAAGCAGCGTTAAAAACAAATAAGCAAGCACACATAACCAGGGACAACAGTTCCAGTTTTGATTACAGAATAAATCTCTACATTAAGATGGCAGTTGTTGGAACTAAGAAATGAATTGGCCACGCTGCAGCCTGATCTTGACAAATTGACCGCCTGGATAAAGCAAGCTATCTGGCAACTAAAAAGATCCATTGTACTTTTCTGCTCAGTACACCTAAAGATACAGATTTCACCCTCGAAATCTCGGCAATTTCTTGAATACCACCAACACTCAGAACAGGTTTCAAATAGCAACGTGGCAGGACAAAGTAATAAATGCTTATCCTTAAGTCTGCTAACTCTCTAAGCCTTTGCCTAGACCTTAAGGAAATGTAAAAACAAACAAACTACTGGAAAGTTCAACACACAATCCACGCAAAGTTAAGGCTATCAAGTAGGAACCGGATTACAAGTATAAGTCATGCAACAGCTACTCTATAACATGGATGTCCTGAACAGATCCTCCTCTACAGTTTAAGTCCAAGGTACAAACCATTCAGCTGGCAAGTATTCCAAAAATATAAAACCTCTTTGCTTACAGAGCTTACACAGTATTTTTCCCCAGGAAACCAAATGTTCAAGAGGAACAGGAGGCAGAAACAACATTTACAATTCTGTAACGTCTTCTAGCACCGTATCTGAAAATCCAGTTTCAAGGAAAATAAGGCCCCGAATTTAAAAATAAAACTATTTCCAGTTATTTCCATGTCACACTGAGCTGTGATTTTACCTGTAAAACAAAAAAATCAGAACAAGACAACTGATCCATACAAAAAAGGCTCTCCTATCCGGCTCTCTTTCAAATGCTGGCATTTTCTGTGACTTGGATTTTGCCTGTTATTATGAGATCATTACATCACCTATCACACAAGTGTAGCTTTGTTATCTTTGAAAGAAAAGCTGCTAGACAATATACAACACAAAGTTAGACAAGCGAGGGCAGTACACAGGGATTTCACAGGCACTCTGGAATTGGGCACCCGACTTGAATTCCTGGCTTTGAAAACCTCTCTCCAAATGACTTACCGTCTTTCACTAAGATCCAGCAGCAGTTCTCTCCTGTGCCTCATGCTCTTCTTTAGCCAGCCAAAGCCCACGGAGCTGCACTGTAAGCTTGAAGGCCAGTGTGCCAGCTGCGTGTCCTATTTCTGTCACCTAGTTCTTATGTACCGTTTCTTGCTAATCAAAAGGCCCAGTGAATCCTCCTCACACATCACACTTGAGGTAGTACATCCAAGCAGTATTTCTGCCGCGCTACATTTGCACGGATTAGCTGCTGAACCCTCCAGATGATCTACTGCTTTTCAAGAAGGGTGTAGTATAACTGGCGAGGGTCTACAGTAAGTCCAAGAGGGTGCTCAACGATGTACAGGAGTCTGACTTCAAAGCATAAATTGAAAAACAGCCTCTTAACCTAGAAAGGGCAATACTGAAGAGAAAGAACAATGTTTAAACTCTAAAAGGTAGCTATAAGGAAGAACTTTTCTGTGCATCCACTGCACACAGTTACACGGAATCATGGGGCTTAAATTACAACCTGAAAAACTTAGGGTATGTGGCAATCTTTGCAACAGTAGTAATAATTACAGGAAATGTTTAAGAATAAATTAGGCAAGCATTTGTCAAGAATGGTACAGAAAGTTGATCATTCACCTCTAGAATGAGAGCAACACTAGACTATCTTCAAAGGTTCTTCTTTCCCCACTGCTGTCCCTCTCCGTATTTCTACCCTCAAACACAAGCATCATCCCCAGCTCTGCACTTACAATTCTATCTGCAGATGCACATGTCTAGAGATGCACATTTATTTCTTCGTTACACACAGCTGAAGGAGACTACTCAGAGGTAAGCCAATTTACATAAACAGCTTTTGAAAGTTAAACACCTCAGCTTCTTGCAAAACGTCAGCCCAACAGAACACCGTCAGCCCAACAGAACACCGGGAGCGGTATGTAAATCCTTATGCCAAAACTGCATTCTCTTAAATCTTATGAAAACCATCTCTAATATAAAGCCTGACTTGTCCATTTTCTGACACTCCCCTTCTCTGTCATCAAGGTACTTATTAAGACAGTAAAACAACTGACGGGGTAAACACCATAACTAGCACAATAGCTGACTTCCGTAGCAGTTGCATATCAGGTCTGAATAAATGTGAGTTTAGTAGGTAGATACACATTCAGAAATGCACAAGAACTGAAAGGAGTAATCTGTAACTGGTAGACTAAGAACACTGCAATAGCATGCAATGTAAATCAACATGCACCTATAGGGAAGGGAAGTACAGAAACATTCTTCTGGATTGAAAAAAAAAAAAATATACGCAGCAATGGTAGGAAAAGGTACTTGGAACGTGCCACTTTCAATCCACTGAAACAATGTCTGCAACAGCAGTAAGAACACTGGCAAACTACCTTCTCTGTTCCACAGGGCCTTGAAACCCATACGCATTGTCTGTTGCCAGTTGCCCTTAGGAAACAAAGGCGCTGCGATCAGTAGAAGCGTGTAGAACACCGAAAATGAAACTTTTGAGTATGTCACATGCAAGATCCTCATTCTCCGTACAGTCTACAAGGTTACACAATTGTAAAATACTTTGTAAGAATGAGAATCCTGACGTTTGCCTTGGATTAAAAAAGTTTTAAAACTCCGTTTTGAGGTTTTTTTCCAAGGGTTTTAGAAATAAAAGCATCTTGGTAAAGTGATTTTCACACACTGCACAGACACAAGCAGTGTTTCTCCCACTGCGAGAGGAGTATCACAATACTCTTATCTAATATGTTATAGACAAAAGTGACCAAGGTCACAGGAGAATCTGTACTTTCCCACTGATTACAAGGAACGGGCCAGCTGCTTTGTGCCTCCTATGCAGCTGGAGCATGCAGTTGCCTGGTAACTTGTTCCGACCTATTGCATCTTAATCACATATACATGGAGGAATACCAAGCTGACCGCTTAGGTTTATCAGCCAAAACAGTTTACAGCAACGCAATAGTTTAGAGCAATTCAGGAAGTTTAACACTGAATTTAGGTATGTGCTTATATGGTTTGATGAACAGAGCTTCTATAAATGAAAGGGAAACAACAGAAGTTAGTTATATGTGATTTCAGAACATACAAAAGGTATAGTCTACAAACCAAGTATCAAGTACTAGCAATATTTACCTGTTCAAAGGGCATCATGTAATGTCTCAGACTCAACAAGCATAAACTGACAGACTGTTATGATTTGAAAATTTTAAAAAAGTTCTAACAGTGTGCCCAAAACGGAGGTGTTTCAGTGTTCAGGCTAGACTCCTTGTCTCCAGTAAATACACATCTTAATTCTAACACAGGATAAAAACCGATTTATAAATGTCCTCTTGTAAAAATGAAACCGTTCCAATCACCCTGTCCACTCCTATTTAAGATATTAAATAGGGCAAATCAGAAGTAACTTGAACCAATCCCTCCCACCCAGCTATAAACCAGGACCATATACAGCCCTTGCAGACTACACAAGACCCTGTCTCATTCCAGCCATATCATTAGCATAAGCTGTGCAAACCCATGCAAATCAACAGGTTTTTCAGGCATAAAAGCAGACTCCAACAGCAGTTAAGCCACTTCTTACAACTGACAATGTCATACTTCCATCACTGATCATAGCACAAGAACAAAAGAGAATGGGTCTTAATTGTCCTTCATGAACTTGAGGGGCTGCAAGAAACCAGTGAAGTCACAAGCCTGGATTCTCTAACGTCGCTACCAGCATAATTTCCAGATCAAAGATCCGGCCTCCTGTTAAGATCATCAAACATAATTTTGAGTTTGGAGGACAGGTCATCACAACACTATGTTAGGTAGAGTATAAAACCTTATCATCAGATTCTCAGCTAGTTTAAGTCAATGTGTTCTGTGTGTTCCGCTGAAGTCAATGAAACTAAACACACTATCACAGGAAAGAGGTATTTCAGCATGCCTCAGACCTGGAAAACTATCTTGAAAAATGCCCGTAACTTTTAACACAAATTCTCTGCACTTCCCACGATCTCTCAACAGCGAGCAGTAGTAAGACCCTAACAGTTACTTGCAACCTATTTCTTGCATAGCATTCATTTTTATTTTAATTTTAAAAGGGGCAACTAATACATAAGATTTTTGCAGCTACTCACAAAAATCAATAAGCAAAGACATTTGTTCCAAGATTTAAATTACTTGTACAATTTAAAAAAACTATCAAAGCTCTGTAAAGTAAAATAGATACATTTACCTACTCATGTAGGAAACTACAGACAAACTTCAGGAAATGACCAAAGGTGCAGAGGATAGGCTAATAGGCTAAGGTAGAAAAACAACAACAAAAAAAGAAAACCCAGGAGTTCTACAGAAAAATGAGTGAGCAGCCCACAGCACTGGCAGACAACAGATTTTTTTATACCCACTTCCTCCACCCCTTCTTCCTATTCCCTCCCCCCCCCCCTTTTTTTTTATAAGGGAAATAATTATTCTATTGTGAAACATATTGTCAGTGATGCAGTTGAAGCCAAAAGTTTACATGAGTTCAGGAGATTATTAACCGAATTATAAGACATGTGCCAACACAACTGCTATAAAAAGCATCTGCATCATGGTGAAATGCAAACAGCTACTCTGATAACGACACATTATTATTCACTAAATTTGCCTTTGCCTTTTACCCTGTTGTATAGTTACTAATGTTGAAAAGAGTCACTGCTGTGCAAGAAACTAAAACTTACAGCGCTTTATGCTCGGAGAGAACTGTGGCCCATCAGCTCGTGGCTGTGAAGCCTTACAACTTAACACGTTGCAGTTGCACACCAACAAGTTCTGAGGTGGACTGCTGACTGTATTCAATAGTCACAGCTTAGGTAGGAGGATATGATAAACCTTACTTATTTGCCTTTAACCGATGCTCCAAATATGTTAAAGTCGTTCTTAAAGCAGGTTACTGGTTTGATTACCCTTCATACAAAATCCTCCTTCAAATGGAGGTTTCTCTTCTCTTCTTCTCAGATTTAAGGCATGAACAGAAACCACACCTGCATCATCACTGAAATCAGTGCCTATTTTTCAATCAACTTTAGCAGCATCAGAATTCGTCCTCAAGTACCGTTCATAAAGCAAATGCTTCATTCTTCAAAACTTTTTTTAGCAAAGGTTAGTAATGCTGTACCACAGACTCTCACGCCCAGCCACACATGTTCTTCCCGAGACTGTTACGCAGCTTAGTATTTTAAAAATCGCCATCCTAACTGCGTACCTGATACTACTGGTTCTCCCCTTTTTAAAGTCTGATGTTAAGGAAAAGCTGCAAGTCCTACAAAACCAGGCAGACTTGCTTGTTCTTGCCAAAGAGAAAAAGGTTAAGCATTATTAAAAAATAAGACTATTGCCTACCTTTAAGTATCCATAAAGCTAACAACATGAACCGTATGGTGGCCTGTTAGCATCGCTATTTGAACACGGGCATGCAAAATGTCCTTCAGTTAAATTCCAAACTCTATGAAGTAATTGGTGGGCAATTCCCCAAGGATAAAACGTCTATCAAAAGCCAACAGTAAGCCAGAAATCTCTTTCCGTTTCATAGGGTAAAAAAAAAAATAAATACAGTGAATCCTGAAAAAAGAAATCGATATTAGACAGGGAACGCCTATATACTTATAGGGCAAGTAATAAAACATTTAGTGTTTTGATTTTTTTCTTTTTATTTATGTCATCACAATAGTTAGACAAACATGGAAACATTTGCAACAGCAATACTTGGGTCACTTTAAAATCTTGGTAACACTGAAATACAGGTCAGCAAAAACTAATGATGTGGGGAGGGGACTTTACGTCTTCTTATTTTCATACACATTCACACACACACACACATATATCTATACACACACGCGCACTCCACAACTCCAAAGAGCTATCTTAACTATGTCTGCCAGTAAAGGGAAATAGTAGGCAGAAAGGAACCATATCCATACTAAGACAGTTAGCTGTGTCGTAAAACTGAAGATCACTGCAACCAGTGCCATCTTAAAGCAGAAGAAAAAAAAAAAAAAAACCAACACCAAAAAACCTGAAAGGAACCATCGCTGTGCATGTCATAAGCATGAAGTTATTTTAACCTGGTGACTACTCTGCTCTATACTTTAAGCGTCGTGAAGTTTTTATGTGTTTTTAAGGTCTAAGGTTACTATTTTAAATGACCTACTTGTAGTGGCAGCCCAAGTAGCATTCTGGAGAACACCACAGTGCCCACAACTTCTACAGGTCAGTGCAGTCTGATCAAGCACTACATTTCTAGGGGAGGAAAACAAAAAACCACTACTGCTCATTTATTCAATTGAAAAGCTTATTACCTGTACCTTCCAAAGCAACAGGCTACAGGAACACTGAATGCAAAGTAAACCAGACCCATCTGGAATAATCTGACATCTCAGCTCCAAGTTACACATCTTTCATTTCGTATTTGAAGGGATTAACAGCATTTGGATGCACAGAAACTGTCTTTACAGTGATGTCTGCAGACCTCCGAGTCACAAGTTAAAAATGTCTTCCTAAATTATAACAGTATTAGCACTTCCTCTGAAAGGAGTGAAAAAAACACAACCAGGGAAGGAGGAAGTGACACAACACCAAGGGTTTTTTTCCCAGAGATTACAAAATCCTGAGAGAACAAGATGCTTGTGCTATCAGAATAAAAATCCCCAAAGAAACAAAAGAGTTTACCTTTCCCTTGGAAAAGTTACTTTTGAGTCAAGATCTGCTCTTTTTCTCTCCCAACCATGAAATCTCTCTTCAGCTTAAGACTCTCTTCTACTGCAGTAGAAATTTAGTGCACATGCTGGAACCTGGACAGAATCTTATTTAAAAAAACAAACAATACAATAGTACTACAGTGGCTAGAAATCTTTTACGTATTCTGATGAAAAGACTCAACTTATTTCTAGGAAATAAAGTGTTTGGGGCCAAAGCCAACACATGATGTTCATGTAAGGTTAAATTTTTATTATTTTTTTTCTTTTTTTAAATTGATATATTGAAAAAAGCTGGAGAAGGAAGCAGGGACAGAAATGAAAAACCATTCAGGGAGTCAGTGGTATAGACTGTCAGCACGCAACCTAAATATTGTAATTGCAGATCACATAGTCAGAACAAGCCAGTCAAAAGTAGCACACTCCCTGGGAGAGGGGCAGGAGTCTCTTCCCCCTTGTCTTTCAAGCCAAGACCCAACTAGCAGAAGGCAGCTTTTCTGTCAGATAAAGCAAGGCAAAAGGATCATGTACAGCAACTTCCTTGCAGCCTCTTGCTCCTGAGCACCCTTCTTCACCTCTTTTCTTTCTTTCTCTCTTTCTTCTGGTGATGGGAAGGCAAAGCATGTTCTGTTCCTGTGAGCCCATACTGCTTGTCCCTACAGTCACAGCAGGCACCTGTGATTCCTCTCCGAAGACATTTACGCATAGAAATCAGTTGAGTGGTGTGTTACGGAAGCATAAGCTGCAGTGGACGTGATTTTGAATCAGTTATTGTTTTGCCCATCATGACAAAATAAAACCAGCAATTTCTTACTTTATAGAAATCCTCCTAAAGTAGTAGTTGCCCCCAATCGCTGTCAAGTTTTTGTATCACAGGAGAACAAATGCAGCCAAAAGAACATCTTCTCTAAAATGACCACTCCGAACTGCACAAGCAGGCAGGCACAGGCCGCTGCCAATTTAATAAAGCGTATGTACACAGCACCACTTAGTGGTGCAAGCGGAGTCACCGCTGACAGGAATGAGAAGCTTGAACACCAACCTTCCCTCCCCGGCCCCCTGGACACTGCAGCCTGATCTTGACAAATTGACCGCCTGGATAAAGAAAGCTATCTGGCAACTAAAAAGATCCATTGTACTTTTCTGCTCAGTACACCTAAAGATACAGATTCACCCTCTAAATCTCGGCCAATTTCTTGAATACCACCAACACTCAGAACGGGTTTCAAATGGCAACGTGGCAGGACAAAGTAATAAATACTTATCCTTAAGTCTGCTAACTTTCTAAACCTTTGCCTAGACCTTAAGGAAATGTAAAAACAAACAAACTACTGCAAAGTTCAACACGCAATCCACGCAAAGTTAAGGCTATCAAGTAGGAACCTGATTACGAGTATAAATCATGCAATAGCTACTCTATGACATGGATGTCCTGAACAGATCATCCTCTACAGTGTAACTCCAAGGTACAAACCCATCAGCACCTCCTTCCCTCTCTGTATCGCTGTGGTTACCTGCTCTGTGCCCAGAGCCAAAAAGAATCCCGACGTTGGAGTTACTGTTCCTTTTATGCCCAGCCCCATACTTCTTTCCCGACGGAGAGGTGACGCACCTGATTTGAGGTGGAGTGCAGACAACCTTCTCATCTAGTGCTGGGCAGTTTATTTGTCCCACAAACAAACCCCAGGAAAGAGAATGCACGGTTGGACGGGTGCACTTGAGATTTTGACCACGCGGTAGCACCGTTAACTGCTGAAAGAGCAGGACTCTCTGCCGCTCCGTGTCCATGTCACGACTGCCCTCACGTCCCCAGTCTGCACCCAGCTCCTCCAGGGTGTGCAGAGGGGCTTCCAGCCCTGGCTCAGCAGGCATCCACATAAGATCCCCCAGCCAAGAGGGGGGTGTATGCTCACCTGCCACATCGATACCGTGGGTACATTAAAAGCCACCCCCCAACCCTTTCCCCAGGAGTGATTGGGGGAGGCTCTTCAGTCATCTGGCTGTAAACCCCCTCCCCCTCAGGGAGGCCAACATCCAGGCATGCCTTGCTCTAACTCCCCAAATCCACTGCCCTCCGAGGAATAAAAGGCGTCTGGGCCACTCCCCCGGCTCTAATCTGCAGATATGCCTGGCTTCCCAGAGGTAGGCTGAGAAAGCCAGCATTAAGGCACTCCTTCCCACGCCCAGATCCACAAAATCCTCAGAGAAAAGAAGAAAAATAGCCACTTCACTGCAGCATGAAGTAAATAAACTTGGGGGACACAGGAGGCCAGTTCTCCTGGGGTCAATGGAAAGGAGGGCTAGATGCAACGTATCTTGAGGATTTTCCATGTGCACAGCTGAAACAGCCATGCCTCAAGCAGGGATGCGTCCCATTTATGGCAGTTCCTCCCCACTTCTCATCCCCAAAAGACAAACTCGGGCCTCTGCCTTCTCCGTGTGTAGCTCCCCACTCCCTTCAGCATGGAGCTGCGAGGCTCGGGGTTTGTGGAGAACCACAGGTGGGAAACCGAGGCTACTAATGGTGACCACAGAGAACAGACCAGCTCGGAGGGGGCGAGGAGGGCTGATGCACAATTTCTACGTTTGAATTTGTTGGGAACTTGGTGGGAGTCACAAGCTTGCAAGCCACAACCCACAAGCTTGCAAGGCACAACCCCAGCTATCCAGGACATGGGCTTCCCAAGATCACAAACCTCCGGGGACGGGGACGGCGCCTGCGCCGGCGAGCGAACGCCGGGCTGCCCCAACGCGAAGCACGGCGCATGCGCCCGGGAGGCGCGTCCGCACGGCTGGTCAGGGAGCGGGCGCAGCGGGAAGCCCGCGGAAAACCACGCGAAACCGGCAACGCTCCCGAGTCTGACCTGGTCGGACTCCGGGGGCCGCGAGGACTACGCCGCGCCCGAGAGCCACGCTGCTGCCCGGCCGCCGAGTCCGCGAAAACTACAGCTCCCGGCATGCCCCGGGAGGCAGCCTGCCCTGCTGCCTGACGCCGAGGGGACGCCGCTTCCGTTCCCCCCCACCTCCCCACGCCGGCGCAGCGGCAGTTCCCGCCGAGCCCCCAGCGCCGCTCCGGGTAGCTCCGGCACGGCGCGGCCCCGCTGCCGCTCCGTGCGTGCAACACGGACCCCGCCGTCCTCCTCGGGGCTTTCCCCGGGACCCGCCGGCCGACTACGCAGCCCCGCCACGGGGCCCGGTGAGCCCCCACCCCCGCGCGCCCGTTCTCTCAGCCGCCCTGTCAGCGCCCCCCCCCCCACCCCACCCCACCCCACCCCACCCCCGCGCGCCCGTTCTCTCAGCCGCCCTGTCAGCGCCCCACCCCACCCCCGCGCGCCCGTTCTCTCAGCCGCCCTGTCAGCGCCCCGCCCCCCACCCCCGCGCGCACGTTCTCTCAGCCGCCCTGTGAGCCCCCAGGGCTCCCCCTCGGCCTCGGCACCCCCACCTCCCCCGGGGCACCCCCACCTCCCCCGGGCCACCCCCGCCTCCGACGTTCGCGCTCCGAGGGGCGCCCGGCCCCGCTCACCTTCTCCCTCGGGGCAGCCGCAGCCCGGTCACTGCTCAGCTCCGCTCCTGCCTGGGCTCCCGGCGGCCCCTCCCCCGGCAGCCCCTCCCCTTGCCAGGGAGGGGGCGTCGCCATCAGCCTCTCACTGCCCGCACCTGCGGCTCCTCCAGCCCCGGCCCGCAGCTGTGGTACCGAAACCCGGAACCAAACCCCTCAACACCAAGGTGAAGTGAAGCAGCAGGCACTGCCTTGACTGAGTGACAGATGTCAAGAGTCATCTGATGTGGAAGAGGTGTTAACTGGGGTCAAAATACAGATTTTAATACCCATCTGATTTTAGTTCTAAGACTTGGCGATTGCCAGGTATCATCTTTTCAATTTCCCCAGGTCCACCCGCGAGCGAGGCCACAAGGGAGATTTCTTCCAGAGAGAGGATAGAGTTATTAAGTCTCAAGACCACGATTTGCTTTTCTCCTTCATGAAGAGGTGAGTGGGTCATATAGCATCACTAGTCACCCAAGCAGTTAAGCCTGAACTTTTCACCTGTCCTTTAATGCCGTCAACTCCAAGCTAAATTTTTCCCGTTATTAAGAGGGGACCAAAGATCATGTGAAGTATTATTATCCTTTCTACAAATACACCCCCATCTTAGAGCTTTAGCTACTAGAGAAGGTCTTGGGAGTTTGGGGTCAGAGGAGCTAGCTGCAAGTACAAACTTTCATACAGCTCTGTTTAGGATGTGTGATGTTTCTCTGGTTGTCTAAACCGGTCTAAATTTCCACAGATGGTCCCGACTCTGGGTGGCTCTAACAAGGATCCTGGAACTCCAGTAAGTTCTAAACATCGTTTTATATTTTAAACATGATCCCAAGTTCCTTTTTGCACTTGTCTCTACGGTTTTGGCAGCTGACAGCCCCGAGGGGTGCTTGTACAAGTTTCTCCCGAAGGGCGAGTAAATTAATTCTTTTGTCCGTGAGGTGGATGGTTTGGTAACGTTATAATTCACAACGCTATAATTCCTTCTTTCAAATTTAAAAAAAATAATTGCCTTTTAAATCCATCCAATTTAATCTGCTAAAATGATTCTCGTTGTTCTACCTCTTTTCTCAAGTTTTGGTTAAATTCAATGTCAGTATTCTCCACGGAACTAGATTTTCATCTGACTTTGGAATCGGAAAGGCAGGCTGTTACCGAGGTTAAATTCTGTGTCTTTACAAAACTTTGAATCAGTTACAAAACTAGATTATTTTTTTTAATTCAAATTACAAAACCGGTTAATATCAAGATGAATAGTTCAAACAATAATTGTTCCATTTTGTTTATCTCATGTTTAGAACCCCTCAAAAAAAACACATACACCCTCTAAACACACAAAAAGATTATTGCCCTCGACAATATTCCTAATAGCAACCCCAACATTATAAACTTTACACAACTGTTTTCCCAAATAGATAACGTGAAACTTACTTATAGATTTTCTGTTTTAAAGGGACAGTTTCTTTAGACTTCCAGTTTCTTGTTGGGTGCTTTCTTTATTCTCGAATAATGAAGCCAAGGTTCTTCTCCCAGACCTTTACTGCTACAAGTGTTGTTAAAATGACTCGATACGGTCCTTTCCACTTCTCGGTGATTTTATATATATTCAGTCTCCTGGTCGGAAGGGATGCGCTGCTACGTCCAGTTCTAAGGGTCCAGCTGTGGAGACATACTGACAAAGTTCTTGAAAAGAATTGCTTAAAGAAATCATAACACCTTTTAAAAACATATCTCCAAAGGCACTCAAGATACTCAGAACACAGGACTCTTGATATGGTCTTTCATACAACATTTCCTAAAGACTTGGCTTTTCTTTCTCTTCTGGCTATACTCCGATTCTTAATAGAGCCACGGGTAACGCTTTAACCCATGTGAGGAGTGAGGTTTCCTGACAAATTTTACTCGACAGTTGCTTAAGGATATAGTTCATTCTCTCTCTCTCTCTCTCTCTGCCCACACACTTGCTTGTGGTCTATGTGGGGTGTGATAGTCTCAATCCATAGATAATACTTGGCTCAACTTGTCTCATAATCTTTGCTATAAAATGAGGGCCATTGTCAGATGACATTCTTACAGGCACCCCATATTTTGGTATTATCTCTTTGAGCAAGACTTTGACTACTTCCCTTGCTTTGTTGGTGCGACAAGGGAAAGCCTTGGGCCACCCAGTAAAGATATCAACTAAAACTAGGACATATCCTTATTTTCAAGGCAATTCTATAAAATCAATTTGCTAATATTCTTCTAAAAAATTTCCTTATTTAATAATCCCAAAGATGATCTTATTACTGGTTCGGGGATAATTTTACATATACATTTCACATCCACTTATAATTGTTTAAACAATCTTTGTCATATTTCGCTTTCTGTTTCCCAGTATACTCTGTGATGTTCAATGGGGCATTTTCTCTTATTATTGTGGGTGGGACTATTATTCGACCTGTCGGTGTTACAGCCTATCCTGTTTCATTTTGTTAGCCTGCAATCTAATAATTAATTCTTCATCTTTTTCATTATAATTTGGAGTTTCTTTAGGCAATTTTATACCTTTCTCTGGAACTAGTGCTAGGATGCCTTTTTCTGCAGCCTCTTCAGCAGCTTTATCAGCCAGTCGGTTACCTGCGTTAGGACCGGTCTTACCTAACGGATGTGCTTTACAGTGCATCATCGTGACTGCTGTTGGTTTTTGAATGCTTTCTAACAATTTCAGTATTTGTTCTGCGTGCTGAACGGTGGTTCCTGGTGCAGATAACAGTCCTCTTTCTCCCCGTATCGCTCCATGCGCACGTACCACTCCAAAAGCATACTTTGAGTCTGTCCAAGTGTTGACTCGCTTTCCTTGACTTAGTTCCAGAGCTCGAGTAAGAGCTATCAATTCAGCCTTTTGGGCAGAGATCATCGAAGGCAAAGTTGGCAACGCAAGTACCTCCTCAGTAGTTATTGTCTATCTCGATAAAACGTTTTCCTTCACAGATGGAACCGCTTCCGTCGGCATATAGTTCCCAATCTGTTTCTTCTAGTGGCACATCTCAGAGATCCAGTCAGCTGGAGTAAACTCTTTCGATTGCCTGCAAGCAGTCACGTTCCAGTTCTCCTTTAACTCGGTCAGTTGTTGAAAACGCAACAGGGTTAACGGCGGTAGTAGTTTTTAGGTAAACATCATCTTGTTCCAGCAACAACACCACTTGGTATTTCAGCATTCTGCTAGGGGATAACCAGTGCCCCCCTTTCCGTTTTAGCACAACAGTTATCATATGGGAAACGTACAGTAATCCTTTCTCCTCAGGCGAACTTACGAGCTTCCTGGATCAGTAGCACAGTTGCAGCGACGGCTCTCGGACGACCAGAGCATCCCAGACTCACGTTATCCAATCGCTTCGAGAAGTAGGCCACAGCTCGCCCACTTGGCCCTAAATATTGGGCCAGGATACCCAGAGTTCTACCTCTTCTTTCACGAGCAGAAAGTTCAAGTGTCTCTTGTGAGATCTGGCAGACGCTAGGGCTGGCACCCCTATTACAGCCTGTTTCAATTCTTGGAAGGTAGCTTTCTCGGCATCGGTCCAATCCGTCGTTTGAGGTTTTGAGCTGCTCCTATAAAGGTCAGGCCAGCAAGCCACAATTTATAATCTACAGGTGACACCACTCGACCATTCCCGGAAATGCTTGTCATTCATTTTTTTAGTCTTAGGTTCAGGGAGACGACACATTGCCTCTTTTCTCTCAGTTCCCAATTGTCTCTGTCCTTTTAGGATTTTAAAACTCAAATTTAAGTTTCTTCTTTCTGGGTTATTTGGGTTTTTTTCTTTTGACACTCGATATCTACTGATTCCCAAAAAGTTCAAAAAGTTAAGAGTTAACTTTGTGCATTGTTCTTCCGTCTCAGCTACCATTAACAGATCGTCCATATATTTCAGCAAGATTTCTTGATTATTTTCTTTCTTCCAAATCTCTAATTCTCGTGCCAATTGATTTCCAAAAATGGTAAGACTATTCTTAAAGCCTTGAGGGAAGACTGTCCACGTATATCGTGTTTTTCTCCCAGTCTCAGGATTTTCCCATTCCAAAGCAAAAACCTCTTGACTATTGGGATCCAAGGGAATATAGAAAAAGGCATCTTTTCGGTCCAACACTGTGAACCATTCTCATTTCTCCGTTAGGGTTGTTAACAAAGTATAAGGATTTGCTACGACCGGATGAATACCTTGTACTATTTGATTTATTGCTCTGAGGAGGTCTTGAACTAATCTATCATCTTTTTCATCAGCCTTTTAAAAGGCAAGATCGGGGTGTTATATCTGGATTCACATTCTATTAACAATTTGTATCTTAAAAATTTTTGTATTACCATTACTAACTCTTTCCGACTTTCCGGTTTTAGGGGGTATTGTTTCATTCTTACCGGATTCGATCCTGGCTTTAAATCAACTCTCACAGGTTCTGCTTTTTGGATTTACCGGGAACTTCCCAGTCCAGACGACTGGAATGACAGCATTACACTTGGACCGGTATAATCTTCTGCTTTCCGTAAACATCCTGTTAACAACAAAGCCGCTGCTTCGATACGTTTAGTTTCTGGAATTAAAATTTTAAGCTCTCCATTTTTAAATTTAATTTCTGCCTCTAAGTTCTCAAATAGACCTCTCCTTAACAGGAGTTTAGGAGAATTTGGCACATACAAAAACTGCCGAGTGACCCATTGCTTTCCTAATTTCATTGTTAAAGATTTAAAGAAGGGTCTAGTTTCTCGTTCGCTTGTTGCACCAACACCACCAATTTCTTCAAAACTTAACTCTCCCTCTGAGGTATTTAAAACTGAAAAGGTGACTCTAGTGTCAACTCAAATTCAATTTTCTGTTCTCCCAGTTTAGCTGTAACCAGAGGTTCTGCTGGGAGACTCCCCTCCGGTCCCCGTCCGATACGTTCACTTAAAAAGAACAAATCTACATATGGCACTTTATTCCATTTACTCTCTCTCCTACAAAACA